>NW_024081279.1:635256-684449 GCF_003009895.1 Hyaena hyaena
ATATAATAGAATATTATGCAATAAGCTGTAAATATCTATATTTATATTCTAGAATAATTAATTATGTGAAATATGGTTATAAAAGAACATTTGTTGCAATTACAAATTAAAGTACAAGTTACAGTATAAAACATTTATAGTATATATAGTATATACTATATATATACTATAGTATATATAGTATATACACTATACTATATATACGTATATATAGTATATACACTATACTATATATATGTATATATAGTATACATATATGTATGTATATATACTATATATACTATACTATTATATGTATATATATACGTATATATAGTATAGTGTATATACTATATATACTATAGTATATATATAGTATATACTATATATACTATAAATGTTTTATACTGTAACTTGTACTTTAATTTGTAATTGCAACAAATGTTCTTTTATAACCATATTTCACATAATTAATTATTCTAGAATATAAATATAGATATTTACAGCTTATTGCATAATATTCTATTATATGGTACATTATAATAATTTAGCCTTTTTCTGTTGGTGAATGTTTAGGTTGTTTAAAAATTCTCATGATTATAAATAATGCTACAATGAACATCTTTTGTATTCTTGACATTTATTTCTTCAAAATAAATTCTTAGGAAATGGAAATGCTGACCCTAAGGATATACACTTTTAAAGTTTAATATTTTCTCTCAAAAGGTTTTTACCAGTTTACATTCTCACCTGTAGTGGTTATGAATACTTTCTCGCCATTTCTTCACATACTGAAGAGTACACATCGAACACTGAATTTTATGCATAAAACTAATGTGCCAATATGAAGACAAAAATATCTCCTTGTTTTAAGTTGAATTTCTTTGATTAACTTCTGAGTCAGAACTTCTTTTCCTGATATTTACTGCTGGCTGTTTCCTTTTCTTTTCCTACTCTGCTTATTTTTCTCTTGGGGTTTTGGCTGCCTTCTTACTGGTATACCATCAGATTGCTTTTTTTCCTAAAATTTTTTGATGTTTTATTTATTTCTGAGAGAGAGATAGAATGAGCAGGGGAGGGTCAGAGAGAGAGGGAGACACAGAATCCAAAACAGACTCCAGGCTCTGAGCTAGCTGTCAGCACAGAGTCTGACTCAGGTCTTGCACCCAAGAACCGTGAGATCATGACCTGAGCTGAAGTCAGTTGCTTAACCGACTGAGCCACTCAGGCACCCCTGGATTGCTTTGCACATGTTTTTGTGTGTTGGTTGTTTTGAGCTTTTTATTTTGAACTAATTTTGGACTTACAAACTTATAAAAATGGTACACAGCATTCCTTTACCAGTTTCCTCTTATATGTTAATTTTATATAACTATAGTACAATCTACAAAACCAGGAAGTTAATGTTGGCACAGCACTATGAACTAAACTACAGAGTTTATTTGAATTTCACCAGTTTTTCCACTAATTTCCTTTTTCTGTTCCAGCATGCAATCCAAGATCCCACAGTGCATTTAGCTGATATTTCTCCTTAATCTTCTCTAATCTGTAAATGTTCCACAATCTTTCTTTGTTTTTCATAACCATGTCACTTTTAAAAAGAACTGATCAGTTATTTCATAGACTGTCCTTCAATTTGGGTTTGTCTCATGTACTCCTCAAGATGGAATGAGGTTAGGGGCACCTGGGTGGCTCACTTGGTTAAGGTCCTACTTCAGCTCAGGTCATGATCTCCCAGTTTGTAAGGTCGAGCCCTGCATCCAGCTCTCTGCTGTCAGCACGAAGCTGCTTCGGATCCTCTGTCCCCCTCGCTCTCTGCACCTTCCCCCTTGTATTTGTGCGCTCTCACTCTCTCAAAAATAAATAAACATTAAAAAAAGATGGAATGAGGTCATGTATTTTGGGCAAAAATACAAAAGTGTGTTCTGCCATTCTCGGTGCATCTTATCAAGTGGTTCATATGTTGATATATTATTGCTGGTGATGGTATCACTTGGTTAAGGTGGTATCTGCTGGGTTTCTATAAAACTTCTATCTTTCCCTTTCTAGCTAGTATCTGTCTTGGGTGAGATGCTTTGAGGTCAGGCAAATCTAGTTTCTCTTCAACTAATTAAGTTCTTGCTTCAAATTGAATAAATTGAAACTGAAAATTGTGTATGATAAATTATAGATGGGGTTGTTAGAAGACAGACATTTAGGATGGCAATCACTGGGCCCATTCTCAAACAAAAGCCTTTGGTTTTACATTTTAATAAATGGGTGAATAAATATTTTATATCATGTTTTATATAAAACATATAAAACATTTATATGTTTTAACAAAATAAAATATTCAAAGTATTTATTATCTTTTAATGATTTCATACTTTCACTGATTTCTTCAATTAACAACTTAATACTGGCCCTGATTACATTTGATAAGAGGGCTCCTGCTGTAGAAGGAATTCTATGCAATATTGCTCGATTGAAACCTTAAATCTGTAGAAGATAATTTGAAGAAATATTAAATGCTAAAAGAATTGTGGCCTCGTGTTTCTGTATAATAGATCAAATAAAATCTTATGAGTGTTGACATTGCAGTATTCTCTTTTTGCATATCTCCTATCCCTGAAGAGACATTAATAACTTCAGAGATACAGTTCAATTGTCCTGGAAGAAACTAGGCTGTGTTTGAATTCTACGATTGCCTCTTACTAGCCATATGACCTTGGACAAATCAAGTCACCTCTCTAAGTCTTAGAGATGCCTTACCTGTCTACAGGGCCATTGTAAAGATCAACTCATAGAACACTCACTAAAGAGGTTTGTGAACTATAAAACAGTGAACACATGCAAAGGATTATGAATACTATAATCTTTTATTAGCTTTTAAGACTATTCTCAGAGGTATAAGTGTTGGTTACTGTGGTGTCAATTTTGTTTCTGGGGAATGAAGGATGATTATGAAGTACATGGCATGTGCTATAATATTTTTTGTTTTTGTAATATACAGTATTGCATTTGATTCATTTCTATATTATTTTCTTGGTACAACTTCCTACCACACTTTGACAAACAAGGAATGAGCTGCTTATCTATAAAGATTTATAGCGTAGGGATTCTATAGTCTTGGGAAGATGTCATTGGCAGTGCAAATAGCAAGGTTAACATGGTTGTTTACGAAATAAATACAAACTTCAGTTAGTATTTCATCTTGAAAACCAGTTTAAGCACTTTTTAGATAACCTCTTATAATTGAAGTCCTTTTATAAGCTTGGCCTTTGTGTTGAGTTTTGTCAAATTCAAGGTCAGGCAGAAATTCTAACATTAATCGGTTCAAATTTGTGGCCATTGTCTTCTCATGAAATATACTAGCTGCTGCTTGCTTTTCTATCATCTTCCCTTTTCTTCTTATATCTCATATGTATAGTTTTTTAAAAATAATTTCATTAAGTTGAATTAGTCACAGTGGAACGGAAGTTCTTGCCTTTTGGTTTAGTGAATACCTTCTGACTTATTACACCCACAGTCAAAAGCAGTTCATTCTGATTTGATAAATGCATTGAAAGCATCTGAAATTGTTTCATCCTTTTTCTTTTTTGCCTTTTCATCTTTTGGTGCAATCAAATGAAATATCCTCTAGGTTTCCTAATCGAAGCTGTCTGCTCTGCCCTGGTGTTAAAAATGTGTGTTTCAATAAGTGTTCCTGTGTGACAGTAAGTTCCTCAATCTTAAAAGTATGTTGTATTAAAGTTTTAAAACAGAATACCCTAAATCAATCTTTATGTTTTCAAGTTGTGCATTTGTTATTAAATCAGTATGTATATATTACACATATGTGTGGAATATATTATACATACTACACATATTACTAAATTTAATTATATAGTTGAATGAGAGACAAATATTGTTTATTAGTTGTTTTGTTAAGTAGGGCACAGGCCATCCATAATAACTTCTCTGCTTGCATTTTTCCCATCTGTGATTTCAATGCTAGTACACATTCATGGACTTATGGTCTAAAACATCATCTGATTTGAAACTTTTTTTCACAGTCTATCATTAAGAGCATGAGAGCACTAACTTGACATTGTTTACGAGATCACTTGTTAATAGTTAATATGAAGGAAACACACATTTAGGGTTAATATTTGATGTAGAATTTTTTTTGTGGAATTATCCTGCCTTAGGTCATCTTCAGTATGCCATGCTTTCGTTGTCATAATTACTTTTTGTTTTGTTCTCAAGAAGGTTTAACTCACATTTGCAATGATTTCTCTCTTTTCCCTTAAAACTTTTATCATAGTTTCATAGTAATATATTCTGTGATGCCTTTTTAATATTATGCAGTCACTAAAAAGGAGAATTACACTTTGCTGAAATGTACATGGTAGTACAAAATACCATTTGAGCCCCTCAATAACTTGCTGAGAATGTGATGACAGGACAATGATTGAAATCATGTAGCAGTTGTTTTCATACTTTAACAAAATGAGAAAGAGCTGGTTTAAAGGTGTGGTGGCACTTTCAGGAGATGTGCACCTGTCATCAAATCGTGGAGTGATGGAGAGGATAGTGAAGAGCTGAAATATCATCCAGGTATTCTAGGCCTCCACTAGCATAACTTGGTGCTGAAATTATACGAATTCCTGAATGTTTGCCAGGAGTTCTTTACTGAAATCTCTGTTAAGGAATCAACAGGATGGATTATCCTAGCCTGGATTCATTTCAAGAGATTGATTTCAGGAAACAGCATTGTCTATTTCCTATATCTGTTACGACTTATACACACAGGCAGTAGTTAACCACAAATTATTATGTGGAAGCTTTTTTTAAATTGAAAATTAAGCTCAGCTGTTTAAAAAATGTTTTCAAGATTCTTTAAATTTTGGAGTTGCTAAAATATTCCTGCCATGTTCAATCAGATATTATTTTAATGTATGGTTTAATACAAATGACTATTATTAAAGCTTTAATTTAGTTGATTCATTAAATGTGGCATCTACTATGTGTCAGGTACTGTGCTAAGTGCTGGGGATACAGAGATGGGTAAAACCCGGCTCTTGTTTGATTCTTGTACTTAAGAAATATAGTGGAGTTGGGATGGAATTTGGCTTTTAAGCAGAGAAGCAAATGTGATGGAACATCTCCAGATCTGTGTAATGTACATTCTGTGTTCCTTGGCATTTAAACTACTAGATTATAGATAACAGGCTCTGCTATTAAGCAATAAAAACCTGTGGTTGCAAAAATGTGACATGGTCAAAGTGGTCTGTGGCAGTGATATTCTAAAACCGAAGACGATGAGGACATTTCCTATGTTTCAAGTGGAAATGGTGACTCAAATCGTTTTGCACACAATACCAAAGACCAAAGAATACTCTTTTTACTAGTTTATCAGGCCCCTTTAAACCCAAGTTTTAGTATTTTGAAGCGTACAGTGAAGGACTAAGAAAGAAACACCAAGGAAGATATTCATCTCCTCCATCCATCTTGAAATTCTTTTATATCTTATTCTCTTGTCTGTGCTGTACATCTCTTTTCCCATTGTCCATCTTGCTGGTCTCATTCATTATTTGGGTGGACTTAGATACCACAGCCTCAGGGAAACCCAGGTACCTCAGGGCCTTCTGTTGTGTGTGCAGTCAACACGTTGCCTTTTTTTTTTTTTTGGATCACTTATCACAATCGTTATCCAGTCATTCATGTCATTATTTGTTTAATGTCTATTTTCACCATTAGGCTCTAGTGGATTGGTAACATTGGCAACTGGAGTGTTGGGACTATGTAGTTATTTCTCAGTGGAAAGACTAAAAGCCTGAATGAAATAAAAGTCATTGGTTTTATGTTTTTATGAAAGAAGAAAGGTATGAAAATGTCATGATGTTGAATTTCATAGAGTGGGAAAATATGTTTATAAAATAATGAAATAGGTAAAGTATAGGTGCCTTTTAACTTTAGCTTTTAAAACACAAGTAGGAAGGTTAAATTCTTGTATTGTAGATTGACCATTTGGGGTAGCTATGTGAGTTTTGATATTCAAAACTCTCCTTAAATCCCATATTATAAGAAATATTTTCCTGTTAAGGGAGTATATCAAGGAAAGATTGCCACTCTAACTATAGCTATTTCAAGTCAGATTCCCTGGGAAGAAAATTCTGAGACTGGCATGCGGAAAGTTTACTGGGGAGCATTCTTGGGTTAACACCTGTAGGAGAGTGAAAAATGCAGAAGGGGAAGAGGGAAAATGAAAGCTCTGATGTAGAAAACAGACCACAGCTGACCCTATAGAGTTCTGGATCTCAAATGGCTGTGAATGAAGGGAATGAGCCTTTATACCTTGTTTGATCAGTCAGTGAACCCAAGCTGAAGTCCATTCCTTGTACCCCTCAGGTCCATTTGCCTTGTATAAGTTCTAGAGATGGCTCCTTCAGGGCTTTGGCGGGCCTCTCTTTGTGGGTGGATACTTTGAAGAAGAAAGTTAGTGGGATGAACCATATAGCTCCTGCTGTTGCAGCTGGACAGAGTCCAGTTCACGGTGGGCAGTCCTGACAGCATGGTTACTATTGTCCTATGGTCAGGCTTTCCATTTCCACCAAGGCCCTGTATCATGCTAAGAGATCTTTTTACGCTAAGAGCTATTTTGTTGTTGTTGTTTGTTTTGTTTGGAAAGATGTCTAACTTTTCACTCCTGGTAGGGTGGCTTTGCTTGAGAATCCTAGGGTCCTCATATTGGAGTTTGTCATAGACTCCATACAGCGTCTCCCTCACTCTCCCAGATACCTGTAAACCCACAAGGTCTGCGGTGTTCTCTGGCCTAAGTGGTAAGACTGCTTGTACCATGACCTAGATCTGCAGCACAGCCTTTTGCAGCTCTGGGATGCACTCACAGCTGGCAACCTTTCATGTTTCCTGGCATAGGGGTCAGAAGAATAGTGTAAGAGTAGATTATGCTTTTTCCAGGCCTTCAAATATACCTTCCAGGTATTTTGCCTTTCTTATCTTTACCCAGTTGAGGGTTTTGTTTATTACTGAAGCTTCCAACACACTGCTGTTTCTCAACATTCCAGCCCGCTTTACTTATCATTGATGTGGTGGACCAAATATGATGTTCTGCAGTGTGCCGAGGTGATCAGGTCCCTGTAGATCACTTTATGACTAGGGTGAGAGAGTTAGCATAGCCCTGAGGCAAGATCGTGAATGTTCACTGTTGTGAGATCTGTTTCTTTCTTTTTAAAAATTTTTTTAAACATTTGCTTATTTTTGAGAAACAAAGACAAAGCATGAGCAAGGAAGGGGTAGAGAGAGAGGGAGACAGAGAAAGAGAGAGAGAGAGAGGGGGAGAGAGAGAGAGAGAGACATAATCCAAAGCAGGCTCCAGGCTCTGAGCTGTCAACACAGAGCCCGATGTGGGGCTTGAACCCATGAACTGTGAGATCATGACCTGAGCCGAAGTTGGATGCTTAGCTGACTGAGCCACCCAGGCACCCCAGAACTGTTTCTGATAGAAATGGAAAAGAATGCATAAGCCAGATCAGTGGCTGCGTACCTTGTACCTGAGACTGTGCTAATCTGATCTAGCAAAGATACATACTTGGCACAGTAACTACAATTGAAATTGCTTAGTTGAGTTTGTGGGAGTCTACTGTTCTGTCCTCCAGGGTCTATCTGATTTTGCAGGCACCAGACTTGCAAATTAGAGATATGGTAAGGACCACCCCCTTTAAGTCCTTTAGGTCTTTAAAGGTGGCACCAATTCTGCCAGTTCCCTCAGGATTTAATGTTGAAGTCCATTTCGGTTTACTATCTTGGCTGGCCAAGAAACCAATGTTGGGGTTGCACCAACTACCAAGAAAGTTTCTTCCAATTAGAGGACTTTTTGATGGGTCCATGAACTCAGTAGACTTTCTGAGTTGGACTTTTCTTTCCTTCTTTTCTTTTCTTTTTCTGCCTTGCCTTGCCTTTCCCTTCCCTTCCCTTCCTTTTCTTTTCTTTTTTCTTTCTCTTTTCTTTTTTTTTCTTACCTGGTCTCTATATACTCCTACTCTACTAGGCAGCTGTGAATCATGCCTTAGGTCCTTAGGTATAAATGTCACCATGGAACCTGGGTCCATAAATCTTTGAAATATTTGATATTAACCTCTCTTCAGTGTATGGTACCTAAGTAAATGTTTGTCAGTCCCTTTTGGGAAGGACTGGGGAATCATTACCATGCATATTTCCTATAGTGTTGTGGGAACCTTTCTCCTAAGTGTCTCCTTCAGCCAGTTGGTTCTGGGTCTGAAACTGGCTCAAGTACAGAAGCTGGGCAAGGGGTTGTGACATTTTTATGTCATTAGTCTCCTGATAACCTGTCTCTCTTTTTTTTTTTTTTTAAATTGTATAGATCGAGCAGTACTTTTCTTGGTTTCCTATCTATCTTACCCCTAACAATATTATGTTTCTTTTTTTAAGTTTATTTATTTATTTTGAGAGCGAGAGAGAGAACAGAAAAGGCAGAAAGAGACAAAGAGAGAGAAAATCCCAAGCAGGTTCCACACTGTTGGTGTGGGGCTCAAACGCATGAACTGGGATATCATGACCTGAGCTGAAATGGAGGCAGGCACTCACCTGAGTGAGCCACCCAGGCGTCTCAGCAATATTAGATTCTAACAATCATCTCTCTTCTGAGTCTATGGGTCAAACCCTCCAGGCTGCCATTCCAGTCTTGGTGCTGTGTCCATCTTAATTTTGATGGACACCATCTGGCCTCTATTATTTTGGTGTCTTATCATCCCATCTGCTATCAAGGGGTCTGGTTTTATAATGGAATCTCTTACATTTAGCCCTGGTCAACAAAGGGCAACCACTATTGAGGCACTCAGCATCAAGCGGTCTGTCACCATTACTCTTAGCACCAGGGGTCAGTGAGGGCTTCAGTCCTGGAGGTGGTGGGGGGAGGACTGTGGCATCTGGGTTGTGCACGGTAGTGTTCACTACAACAACCTTTCATTTTCCATGTGGTGTCCTTCTCCACACTCTACCTCTTACAGTCTGGGTGCAAGAATGAAGCAGCTGACTTAAAAGTTGTTACCCTGCTGTCTTCCTTCTGAAAATTTCCCAAAAGGTTAAAAATATACAAATTTCAGTTGTATCCTTGTAATGTAAATACCCTAAGTGCTTAAGGACAATTGGACCTGCCAAGTGATTTTATATGCTTGGCAAATATGAGGGACTAAAGAATTGTTTGTTGGATAAATAGATGAACAAATGATTAAGTGCGTGCTGCATACCTGCATCATGTCCCTAAGCACAATGATTTGTGAAGAGCTGAAATTAGATTAAAAAATCATCCTAAATAGAGTTATGTGATTTTCCACTCTTCCCTGAATTCAAATGGAAACATGGAAATAAAACTGAATTTGGACTCAGTAGACCTGGTTACATGCTCTGACTGTAATATTCACAAGTTGCGGGAACTGGGGAAAACAGCTTGAGTTCCATGAGTTTTGGTCCTTTTAGCCATATATTCAATATGGAATATTGATATATAATTGACAGATAATAATCTATCTTCCTCACAGTTTCTTATGAGAGGTAAGCTGAAATATTAGCAGCTGAAACATTGACAGCTATAAAACATTATGCAGACATTGCGTATTTATTCTTATTATTGTTACTACTACCAGTATTAGTACTTCCTTTGCCAGTCATCAAAATAGGCAGGAGTGTGTTGGTGAGCACTATTGTAGATAAGACTGGAAGAAGAAAATGAGCTGGAAGTTTGCAGAAGTAACTACAAACTATGAATCATAAAATATCAGCATGCAAGTATATATTCCTGGCAGTCGGTTTTGGGGCCATTTGTTATGTGTTAAGCTCTGTACTAGTGATAAAATAAAAGAATGACCAAATTCCCGATTATTTGGTTAAACACATAGTTGTAATATTTGTCTCTGTGTTAGATTGAAATCTTTCACAGCATTTTCTTTCATATCTTCTTTATTTTTTGCAACTTTGGTTTCTCTCAAGCATCATATATGCAGCCTATTGTCAAAAGGGTGTTTATCTGGTGTTGATTTTTATCAATCCCATTTAATTGTTCAGAGATGAGTATCCCATGCCTGTGTTATGGTACATTATTTCTTTAAACCACACTATTAAGGTAATGGATTTGGGTATCACTGAACATAAAACACCTTCATTGGGGAGGAACTGTTTTATATCCTCACACAAAGACCTTATGCCATGCAGTAGCAAGTGACAATAAAAATCATTGTTCCAAAAATACTTTTTTGACCCTGACGCATAGATGGTCTTTGAATGGTCAGTATTCCAAATGTTTTCTTGTTATCTTGTGAGTGTTCAAATTCAACTCATTTAAACTGTTAGTTTCATGATGGACCTATAAATAAAGCCTGATGTTATAAATATATATAAAATCATTCATTGCCCTGTGTCTGGATTACTAAGAGAAAATTTCTAGAGTCACCTTTTCTGCCCTTGCCCATGTTCCCCCCTTTTCTTCTGAGATGCAGAAATCAGGTGGGAGGACAGAGCTATTTAGTTCCAGTTACAAGCTGGCAAGCTCCCTTCAGCCACAGAAATGCATCAGCAACATATCTATTTTCTCAATTTGAATTCCTTCAACCTAAAACGTTCCCTGAGAAAGGAACATGTTCAGTGCAATTTAAGTTCATCACCTACCATGAACACAAGCACTAGGAAAGACTCAAATAGTGGGAAATATATGTTCCTATCCTCAGGACCTTAAAACCTGGTACATGACTAATAAATGACTAGAAGGATGGCAGGGTGATGAGTGCGTTTGGAAGGAGTTTCAACTCATCATTGTTGGGTTTAAGCTGGAAGGAGATATTAATTTAAGCCATGTGTGGTGGGGGGTGGAGTGATCTGGGAAAACTTCTTAGTGGAGGTAGAATGTAGGATCAACCCAAAGAGGCATCCTTAGCTTTTTCTTATCCATACTGACCCATTCTCAGAATAATGTTTTGGAATGTGTTAAATAAGACACAAAAGATTATAATGGAAACCAATTTTGTTGAAACACAATTGTTGAAATATTAAAAACAATAGTGAAATCACAATATAGGTATATTTCTTTATAAAGATATTAAATAGGGGTGCCTAGGTGCCTCAGTCAGTTGAGCGTCTGACTCTAAATGTTGGCTCAGGTCATGATCCCAGGGTTGTGGGATCAAGCCACATGTTGGGCTCTGCACTGAGTGTGGAGCCTGCTTATGATTCCCTCTCCCTCTGCCCCTCTCCCCAGCCCTTTCTCTGTCTCTGGAAAAAAAAGGTTTTAAATAAAAAATTCCAATTGCAGAGCTGATAACTATTGTAATTTTGAAGTAGTGATGAGCATACATGATAATTCAAGATATTTGGAGCAACCGTAATATGATGTGGATATATCTGATTTCTATTTTACAGAGTTACATGTACTTCTAATGTTTTTGTAGTTTGTTCTCTAAATTCACGATAGAAGGAAATGCCACATATCAGTTAGGAGTTAGTGAAAGTCAAGATGTAATTTTTCTTTAATCCAAGTTCACAAATCCCCTTAATTTGATCATTGGCCCTTTAAGGTTCTGGAATACAGGTTAAGAAAAGTTGGCTTAGAAATGTGAGTAAGACATTGACAGGGACAGGAAGAAAGAGGAGACAATTGAGAGAGGGAGGACTTTCCAGGTAGAACATGCTGAGCAAAGACCTTGGGGACAGAGCATAGAGGGGATCTGAAGGTAGGTGTGACTAAGGGTGTGTGTGTGTGTGTGTGTGTGTGTGTGTGTGCGCATGTGTGGTGCATGCACTGTGTGGGATACGATGAGAAAATGATGGTTGGACAGGAAAAGGAGAGATAGGGGTTTGGGGTGCCAGACTGAGAGGTTGGATCAGTGGGGAGTCATCAGTGTTGTTTTAAGCATGGAACTGATCAGAATATATTTTTGTTTTAGGAAAGTAATTTGTGGGATAGTGGGAGTTAGATTAAATATGCTGGAAGCAGGAAGCCTTTTAGTAGTTTATTGCATTGATTTGGAGACATATATTGAGAGTTTGAAGTAATTCAGTAGAAATGGAAAAGAGAAGACCTAAGCGAGAGAGAGAGAGAGAGAGAGAGAGAGAGAGAGAGAGAGAGAATGGGCAGATTGAACAAATGAACAGAGTAAATAATAGAGTGGGGAGGAAAGCTGACTCTAGGTGTTTAGCTTGTCATACGAGGCAGGGTGGGGGGTGGGGGGAATGAGCCCAAGCCAACAAGATGGGTAAATTTGTGGAAAAAAGATTAAAAGGGTTTTTTTTTTTTTTTTGGCGGGGGGGGAGGGGGTAGGTGTGAGGGGGTTGATATTGAAATTCAAAGTATTCATGGGCTATTCATGTGGAAATAAATGTTCAGCAGGCTGCTGGAAATACGAGTCTAGAACTTGGAGAAAAGTTCAGGGCTGGAGACGTAGATGTGGTAATTAGAAGAAAAACAGCTAAAATGAAAGGACTAAAAGAAATTGCTGAGGAGACTAAGGGTGCCAAAGACCGAATCTTGTGTGACTTCTCAGGCTGTACAGAGTGTGTTCTAAGAGCTGCTTGGCAATTTTGCATATTTAGTTCTTGCTTCTTCAATTCCATAGTGTGAAAAATGTATCTGTTATGTCTCTGATATTTTACTTCCTCAAAGATCAACAAGGCATTGGCCTGCTTTCAAGGAATGTATATTTCTGGTAGAGAAGTTGACATATGGACAAACAATTTGGTGGAGTAAGTGCCATAACAGAGCTATGTCCACAGTACAGGGATGATAGAGAAAGGAATGATTAACTATAATGGGCTGAGGCATAAGGATGACTTCTTGAAGAAGGAGACATCTGATCTGGGTTTTGAGGGATGAATAGTAGTTTGCCAAATGGGAAAATCATTTTAAACAGTGGGAATAGAATGTACAGAATCCTGGGGTTCTCAAGAAACTGCCTTCCTTGCATTGTTTCTTATGGTTAATCATTTTCTGTGTCCTACAACAAGATTTGAATATTTACAAGACTTGAAGTCTTTTCTCTCTGTGACTAACCCCTCTCTTCCGCTTAAACTTCAAAGAACCCTCGAATTCAGCCATGAAACTTTGCTTAATGCTTAATCTAAATCTTTTCAGTTGAAATTTAGCTCTACTTTCTCTGGTTTTATTCTTTTAAATATGGAGATAAGTCAGCAATCATCCTTTGTTAAAAACAAAATTGGTCTGTAAAGTGCCTAGTGAGGGCAAAATTAAAAGTAATGTTGTGTTCCATGGAACATAATTTAATCAAGGTCCTCTGTGCCCCAGCTTTTTTTTTTTCTTTTTTTTTTGTACTTTCATAGAAAGGCCATGTCTGAGCCCCTGCGTTTAACTGAAGCATGTCAGTACTGCTTATGATATGTGCCAGCAGGTTAAGCTGAGTTTCAAGATAGAGCCACTGAGTAGTATTTGTTAGATAGATGTTTAATATTAAAACACAAGAAATCTCATCATAAAGTTGTAAAACACTGTATTACTTTTGCTACTTTGTATCTTTATATTATTGCATCAAGACAAAATTTTCTCCTCCAACACTTTCTTGGGCTGGGGTTCTAATCATACTTTCTGGAGCCCTGGCACATACCTACTAATGATGACAGAAGATATTCTTTGGAAAAATAAGCAAATCAGAAAGACTACTATAAGCACGACAACAGAGTTCTGCTTTAATATGCAATCAACCAAAAGGGAGTTTCATCTTTTACATATTTAGTTCTGAGCTTGGACTAGGGATGGTTAGTTTCCTTCATCTTCTTAATTATCCTGGAACTTCTAGAGCAGCCTGAGTCAAGAGAAACTGGGTAGAATGATTTGACTAAAAGCCCATGTCCAAGATCAAGAGAAAAAAGCCAGGACACTGTGTAGAAGGGTGAAGCATAAATGGAAGGTGAAGACAGAGGGACATCAGAGAAGAGAGACTCAATTATAGACAGATAGGAGATTCAAGGAGGAAAAGGAGTTTTGCAACAACTTCTAGACTTCATATATAGACCTGTCTATCTAAAAAGATATATAAATTATATACATTACCTTACATTAGGTATTTTCTTGTTTAGGAGAGACCGATGCACACAAATGACCATACTTAGAAGGTATAGAAGAGTGGAATAACTAGCTAATATTTAGGAATAAGGGGTCTGTTTCATTTTGTACAGGGCTTGGAGAGGAGGAAATAGCCTTCTTCTGGGAACTCTCTTTTCAGAGATGTAAGGATGGCCTAGAAACGGACCTTCCTGAGTCCCCTGGTCTGAAATGCTAAATGAGTGGCTCCCACATTACTAGAACTAGTCAAAGTTTAGTCTAGTCTAGCTTATTACTGTCCCCTGTCTTGAACTGATTGATTAAATAATTAAACATTTGTTGAGTTACCCACTACTCTCCATGTGCCATGTCGAGTGTAGGGGTTGGGGTAACAAGGATGCAAACAAACAGAAGAACCTTTCCTTGAGGAGCTCAAGGGTATTCAACATGCAAATGATACCCACTACCCTTCTACCCACTTCAAACAAGAAACAATAAAAAGCCACGAAGTCTTTAGGAGGTGATGCCTTGCAGTGATTGGCTTTCTACTAGTGGGATGCGTAGCTAAAAAAACCACAGATAAATTTAGAAATCCCAGTATGAATCTTCCTAAGGTCTGGACTTGACTCATTTCTGTTCTCTGGTTCTTAAGTTCTATTAAACAAACTTTTCTTTGCCCATTAGAGGCCTTTGAAATCCGTAGTTTAGGCTATTAGGGAGTCTGATCTTCCTGGAAGACAGTGACAGCTACAAATTTATTTCAAATTGTTTATTTCCCCCTCTCTATACCAATACCACTGGAAGGAACTGCATTTACCCCCACATGTTGGCAAGGATAGCAGTGAACATGCACACTCTTTTGACCCTCATTTCCAGGCCCAGAATGGGGCTTCCTACATTCAGTTAGTTCTTTCTCTAATCTGCCTTATTCACTGCCAAGGTTTTCTTAAAAGTTAGTCCCAGTTAGGCACTTCACAGTTTCTCCCATGGGGAATGATCTAATGTCCTTAGCTTGGCCTCTGTGCTTTCTTACAGTCGGCCTTTCCCGCTTCCTTTTTCTTGTCCAGTGGCCACTCTGGGATACTTGTGATCTTCTGAGAGCTTTTATGATCTTCATGTTTGCTCTTGCTGTTCCCTTCACCTGGAACAGGCTTCCCCTCTTGGGCTATTAAATATGTCAGGCTGTTAGAGTCCAAGTCATCTTTCAAAGCCTGATTTAAATATCACAAATATTTTGGAAGAGACTTCATTATTTCTTTGCTTACTCTGAATAACTTTTTTTCTCTGGGCTTTCATCACATTTTACTTATATTTTCCATAACATTAAGGTTGTATCCATTAAACCAAATAGTGTAAAGCACTGTGCTTACCACAATGGAACTGTTCAATAAATATTAGCAATTAGTTTTACTTATCACATAATGTCTAAGAGAAACATTTCTATATATGTACAAGTAGTACATAAATAAGTCCTTCACTAGCCCATAAGCTCTTTAAGAGTAAAAAAAGATAGTGGCGCCTGGGTGGCTCAGTTGGTTAAGCATCTGACTTCAGCTCAGGTCATGATCTCACGGTTGGTGGGTTCGAGTCCTGCATCTGGCTCTGTGCTGACAGCTGAGAGCCTGGAGCCTGCTTTGGATTCTGTGTCTCCTTCTCTCTCTCTGCCCCTTCCCCACTTATACTCTGTCTCAGTCTCTCTATCTCTTAAAAATAAATAAATATTTTAAAAATTAAAAAAAAAAGATAGTAATTGGGGCACCTGGGTGACTCAGTTGGTGAAACTACTGGCTCTTGGTTTTGCCTCAGGTCATGGTCTCGCAGTGTTTGAGTTCAAGCCCTGCATGGGGCTCCCCACTTTCAATGCTTGGGATTCTCTCTCCCTCTTCCTCTGCCCATTCTCCACTGCGTGCATGCATGCATACACACACACACACACACATACTCTCTCTCAGAATAAATGAATAAAAATAAAAAAAGACAGTAACTTACTCATTTTCATGGTAAGAATCTTAGACTTGTGCCTTGTTACCTAGAAGTGCAAAAGCATTTGTTGAACACTGACCACATGAACATTGCTACAATTTGGGGGGAAAAAATACAGAGTGGAGCAGCTTTTGATCCTGCTATGTGTTAAGGCATTCTGTTGGACTTTATATACTTTACCTTATTCAAACTTCAAAACCACCCTGTGAAAGATATTGATCTCACTTACACAGGAGGAATTTGAGATGCAGGGGATTTAAATAATGTACCCTAAGTCAACAGCCAGCTAGAATTTGAAGCCATTGTATTTCTTTAAAAAAATTTTTTTAAATGTTTATTCATGAGAGAGAGAGACAGAGAGAGAGAGACAGAGAGAGAGAGACAGAGAGAGAGAGACAGAGAAAATGAGTGGGGGCAGGGCAGAGAGAGAGGGAGACAGAATCCGAAGCAAGCTTCAGGCTCTGAGCTGTTGGTGCAGAGCCTGATGTGGGGCTTGAACTCACAAGCCGTTAGACCACAAGAGGAGCCAAAGTCAGACACTTAACTGACTGAGCCACCCAGGTGTCCTGAAGCTGTTGTATTTCTGATTCTAGCTCCCAGACTCTGCTCCCATGCTGCTCTGACACTCAGTAATATCACATTGTCCCTTTAGGGGCTAACTTGTGGATGCCAAATGACTCTTAGCAAAGATTACTAATATAGTTCTTAGAAAGATTATAGGCAATTAAAAAAGAAATTAATCATTCTAACCCAAAATTAAATTTCTAAATTTTTATTTCTAGCGATGTCGCCACTCCCTTCAAAACATGTCTCTGGAATAGACCATAAAATGGCATTTAAATTGTAAATTCCCATGGGAACAAATGGACCATTTAGATAGTAACATGAATGAATGTGTTGTCAGAGGACTCTAGATGTGTATAAATCCTTTAATTACCATTTTCAATGCTAATGTATATACTTTAATTAGAGGTATGTAGTAGGCTTCTTTGTTAAAGAACCCCCCCCCCCAAAAAAAAAAGAGAAAGAAAGAAAGAAAGAAAGAAAGAAAGAAAGAAAGAAAGAAAGGAAGGAAGGAAGGAAGGAAGAAAGGAAAGGAAGAAAATAAGTCCTGGAACCATATGGATGTTGCCTCATTTTCATCTGAGCCTTCCAGGGACTGTAAACCTTAAAGTGATGTTGGAACCCAGCACTTTTCCATCTGCCAAAAAAGGTGAGAACAATAAGTCTTTGTGCAAAGGCTGAATATATGTAAGAGAAGTGTAGCCCTAAACTGCTCTTTGTTTCTACATGCCTTTGCCCCACTTTGCTTTGACTAATTGTATAATCTGCCAACTAGGAAAGCAAGTGATTTTTCCCTAGCTTACTGAGGACATGGCTTGTAGCAGGGATGCTTTGGTATGAGGCATCTTTGAATCTGTCTTAAATGTGGAACTATAAACAATGGGAACCTCCTGAGAGAGAACTGTTGAGAAGCCGAGAGAGACAGAGAGAGAGGGGGGGGATTTAGTTATGGCAATGGCTCAGGCTCTGGGTTTGAATTTCGGTCTGCCACTTACTAGCTGTGTGGTGGGCCTTCAGCAAGGTTTGAACCTCTCTGAAGCTCAGTTTTCTCATCTATAAAATGAGAGTAAGAATTCCTTCCTTGCCGGGTGCTGGTGAAATTCAGAGATAATGTGTGTAAAGTGCCTGGTACCTAGGAGGCATGTGAGAAATATCTGACATAGTTACGATAGATTTTATTTTGTATGGAAAGAGTTTGTCTTCCAGCAGTGTGAGGTCCAGAAAAGAGTCAGGATGCAGGACAAATCTGATTCATGTTGATGATAACTCTCTTGGTGCGTTTTTCTTGTTTCTTGTTTCTTTGCCCTTCTCATGTCCCTGGCTCTCTGCAGGTGAAATTAATGTTCCCAACTCACCCTATCCGCCCCTTTCGTTTTTTCCTTTTCATTCCTTTAGACAAAAGAAACCGACAGAGCTAGTCAGACCCAGTAGTTACAGGCGGGCTTTGTTTGGAAGTCAAAAATTGCTTCTCTTTCTTTTGCCTTGCCTGACTTTCCTCCTCTGGTCTTTTACTCTGTATATGTCAGTAATAAAATGTATTGTGAGACAGATCAACAAATGCATCACCTTGACACTTCGGTGAGTGAAGCATAGATTTGAATAATAGACTTAGCTGAAATGTCTTTCTGGGAGTGTCTAGTTCCGTTACTCACAAAACAATTGCTATATCAGAAAACAACTGGTAGACACCTCCCCCAAATTGAGTATAATTCTCATAGATGTGGACTAAGGAAGCTATTTTCCTGAGGGATTCATTAGATTTTGATTAGCCTCCAATACATTTGTTCTGAACCACATAGAGGATTTCCCCCAGGCCAGGCTGGGGTTGCCAGCTGTGACAGAGATGGACATTTAATTTGTTTGTGATTGTGTTGTCAGGGCTGGACATTTGTCATTTGAGATTTCTTCTTTACTCCTTTCCCCCAAATCTACTCCTAACAAGGGAAATCTTAAAAATAAGGCAGATTAAAAATTGATGATATGGAGTGTGTACCGGGTTGTTTTCAATTTTTTTTTACTTAGTGAAAATCATAATTTTGGGGCCAGCGATTAAAATTCCTGACTATGCTACAGGCAAAGCTCACATTGCTCACAAAACACCCCAGCAATCTCATCCCATTTTTTAGGGAAGATTTAATAGCAGGCCTGTTCAGTGAGGCACATACAAGTTCATTACCTTTATAAAACACTCTACAGGAATTTTACTAGTGTCCAAGGCAGTGCAGCTAGTGGTTTCCAGCTACACATTTCTACAGAAGAACAAAAGACAGCCTGTCCTGGGTTTAGCCTTGTTTTGGTCTTTTTTACTTTTTTGATAATTTCCTAAATTCAATTATTTACGCTGACTCTTGTAATCCTTTGTCTTAGTTAGCATCCTGCCCCTGCTGCGGTATTTCACTGTCCTTATGGTGAGAGCTGTTTTGAGAATATATTGTCTAAGCTCGAGTCTGATACCATGTGCTTGGTTCATGCAACATTTCTGCTGAGATACAAGCATAGTTTCTGACTTTTACGCTACTGTACAGAAGGTCAGCTGAGGTTTGTTACTCAAGCTTAATTTCTCAAAGGCAAACTGGGCAGGAGTAATGCTAGATGTTTGTTTTAAGGTTCTCTCTGGCCTTCGGCTTGAGTCTTTGGTAATCTCATGTCAGATATTTATTTGATGAGGTATTGCAGTTTCAGTATCCACGTTCTTTGTATTTATTTTATATTTTAGAATTGTATTATTATTATTATTATTATTGGTATTTTAGTGAGTTCTGTACCCAATGTGGGGCTTAAAGTCATGACCCCGAGATCAGGAGGCACATGCTGTGCTGACTGGGCCACCCAGCCGCCCCTCAACATCCACATTCTTTTCAGAGATTAGATCATGCCTCAAGGAACTTTTAAATCTGTGATTCCATTTGGAGCCCTTTTTATGGACATGACTTGATGTGGGTTCAGTCAATGTGCTCTGGGACTGGAAACTTGAAATGGTCACTTTCTCCCACTTCCTGCTGCCCTGGCAACTGTGTACATTGGTTCTAAGCTCTGGGTGGAAACATTCTGAGTTGTAATACTTCTTTTAATTTCAATGTTTCTACTAAGGTTGGTCTGGTTAGTACAGAGGTACTATATTAAGTAAATATAATTTTAATCTTGCTACTTTGGAGATGTTGACTCTGTGTGGATATCCATATAGAATCCAAATGGCCAGTATTTGGCTCCATCACCAACCATTTGAATGTTTACAGGGCATGTGGATTTGTATTATGTACTCAAAGGTCTGGAATCCAGTTTGGTTCCAGACTCAGTCTTCCAAAGAAGAGTTTGGCTAAGTTGTAAGCACGCATCACAGAGAACATCCGTGCACACACTGAAGTGAGCACATGAGGATGTGATGGTGAGCCCATGCGTATTTTTGCTTCACAAGCCATTGCTGCAGTGCTGTAACAGAAGAACGTTCCGACTGGAGAAGGAAGTTTCTAGTCACAGCTTTTCCACTAACTAGGTGTGACCTTATGTAAGTCATTTAATCTTTCTTAAACACAGGCTAGATGTCTGTCAAGAAGCAAATCTTACTAGATGATTTCAAAGGTTCCTTCTAGCTCTAAAAAAAATCCTATGATTCTCATAAAGGGGGGTTTTATTTGATTGTGACATTTCATTTGGCACCTAATTCTATCTAGATGTCTTTACACAGAGTATTTTGGTTTTTGTAGATTGACTACCCAGAATCTATCATTCTATTAATGTACCTTGGAGCAAAACGCATGCTTGTGTATCTACCTGCTCTCACATTTATAATATATATTACATCTTTTTAATGTACATCGTGAGAAATGCCAGTGGATCTAAATGAATTATTACTATTGTTGCATTCATTCTTACCAACTCTGTCAGGCTAGATGAATTAAATAAGGCATGATGTGTGCTACTGTAACAACATTTACCATATACTCAAGTGTCTGCATATGACATAAACACAGACATCAAATATGCTTTGGGTTTTCTTTACCAAGAGCCAGAAAAGTTCCTAACTTGAAAATAAATTGAAAATCAAATGGATGATTTGATTTTTAAACATGAGGCTGAGCTATTGTTACAGCACCCATTGTCTCGGGTAGACAGCACAGCTGGGGACTTCTTAGTTCCTTTTGTCCTATACCTGGTGATTGAGGCAGTGAGAGGGGGTGAGGTAGATGTGAGAGGTACAGGCTATAAGATTATGAATAGTGACAGGAAGGGTGAACTGAGGATCAAGAGGCCTGTGGGGCCTCCTGAGGATAGAGAAACCAAGAATCTTTGATCTCTAGCTCTGTATATCCTTCAGAACATTTTATTTTTCCCCTTTCCTCTGTACCACTGTCCCCCCTGCCTTTTTTCCCTGCCAGTTGTCCAGACAACTTCTCATCTTATTTCTTCTCTATAAAAACGCTGTAATCTTTTTTGGAAATCTCACTTTAGCATGCATGATTCCGGATTTGCAGAGTAAATTCACACCAGGAAAAATTCTACCTTGACATCTTTCTATGGGAAGAATGTGAAAGGACTCAGGAGACAAGGGCCCAAGAGCACAGCATGTATCTCCATTTGGGAAGCGACACTTAAAGTTTGCTTTAGCAGCTCTCTTCCTAGGCTGTCACTTGAAAAATTATGTAGTGATGTCAGAATGCCTTTTTTTTTTTTGCTTTGCTTTTTAACTTTTTAAAAAAGTTGCAAAATAATTTATAGAGAATAAAGTATACAACTCTTAAGTGTGCACACACTTACGATGACACACAGACACACTCCTTGTAATGACGATCAGATAAAGATTTAGAGTATCATCAACACCTAGAGGCTATAGTGTGACTCTGCGCAGCATATAAATCCACCAGGGGTGTGTTTCTCAATCTCTTGCAACATGTTTAAAGGAAGGCTTATAGTTGTTTGACAGACATTGCTAAGAAATATATACTCCAATGGCTTCATTTTAAGAAGCAAAATCCAGAGACTCCTGAGTGGTTCAATTGGTTAAGCATGCAACTCTTGATTTTGACTCAGGTCATGACCTAAGGGTTTGTGAGATCGAGCCCCACATAGGACTCTGTTCTGACACCATACAGCCTGCTTGAGATTCTCTCTCTCCCTCTTTCTGCTTCTCCCCTACTCATGCTCTTACTCCCTTTCTTGCTCTCTCTCTCTCTTAAAAATAAATAAAGAGCATTAAAAAAAAGAAGAAAAATTCAAGCCCTAGAAAACTTATTTGGATAGCATTGTAATTGTGGATACTAACTGCTTACTCTTTCCAGATAGTTCCAAGGGAAACTATTGCCATGATCTACAGGCATCTCTTTATTGAGGGTCATTGTGAGCCACAGTAGAATTCCAGCAGACTCATTTACAATCACACTCATCCTCAATAGCCATATTTGTGGCTTCCTGTGTAATGAGGTGATTTATCATGGAACGTCAGCCATAGAGAGTTCAGTATAAATGAATTTGGTTTCTTTTAAAAAAAGGTATTTATATCTAAACACTTTTATAATAATCTGACATTGCCCTTTAAAGGTAAGCACATATTATGTGATTTGCATATGAAGAAACTAGGCATTACTCTTACTTGACTGACTGTCAGCTTCAGCAGCTGCACCTGGTAATCCCCAGGTCTGTCATTGTTTCCATGATAGAGCTCATTTTTCAAGGGTTAATAACATAGACCTTAAGATTCACTTTGGGTTGAAACTTGGCAACCACTATGAGTATACAGCCTAAGGAGCTGATTTTAAACAAAAATGGCTTAAATTGATTTACCCTTTTCAAATTAGAGTATGTCACCATAATGGTAGTTTGCATCAGCTCTAATGCATTACATTTATTTAATGTTAAAATTTGTAAGCTGTTAGTCCCAGGTAGTGATTTGGGGGAGGCCAGCTATAGGACAAGTTAAATAGAGATTGGTTTCCATTTCCATTGAGAATTCCAAAAGAAATTTACAAATTTTGACTATTTTTCTTTTGTAATATCATTGCTGCTTTAAAAGAAGAAATGTTACTGCCCTTACCTTTAACAGAAGAGAGCAGTTGTGGGAGTAAGTGCAATTTGAAAAGAAAGGTGGAAATAAAATGTTGGAAATCACATTTAGTTGTATAGTACCTTGATCTCAGGATGGATTCCTCTCAGCTCAGCACTTCTGAGTGGTTTTTGAAATGGGCTAAGCTGAGGTGTATGTACTTGTTCATGGTCTTTAGTTTTTTAGTTTTAAGAACTCCTCATAGAGAAAAAAAAGGGAATATTTGCTGGTCTGTTCAGATGTTCATGTCTATTTTATATACATTTATTAAAAGTATGAACTCTTCTATCCTCCTTACTGAGCCAATAGAAGTTAAAACTCCACATTCATTTCTCTCTTTTTAAAATGACTTAGATGTCAGCATATTTGTATATTTAATGTATAGCCACATTCTAAAGAAAAAAAAAGCTGTTGGGCTATTTCTATACTGAAGCCCTCTTCTCAATGAGGAAAGAACTGGACTAATGAGGACATCATACTGCAAATTTTAAACTTTGATCAGTTTTTGACTGAGCGTGATATAGACAGAAATTTGGAGAAGTTCTCACATATATTAGACAGTAAGACTGAGTTATCATGTGTCAAAAGATGCAACTTCGTTCTCATATTGTTCAAAGACATGGCTGAGGAGTAAGAAAAGCTCTAAAGTGGTTAGTATTACAGAGTGGAGTGTAATACATTAAACACATGAGGCTGGAGGAATGTAGTCAAGATATAGTCATGTTCAGAGGAAATAGCATTCCCCTTGGAGCCAGGCATTTTCAGATTTGAATTGTTTTACCATTTATTAGGTCATTTGTGCATGCTTGAGCATGCTCACTATACCTGTTAATACTCAACAAAGTGCTAACGGTGGCTGTCTTCCAGCCTTTTGGTAAGAATGAAAAATAATGTATATAAGGTATTTGTCCCATAGTAGTTGCTCAACAAATGGTGTTATTATGATCGTGTAATTGTAAGGATTTAAAAAGAGAGTTCCTGCTAATCATATTACCTCCTTCTGAGAGGTGTCAGGGTACACTTCTATCTACAGTCTTCTTGGTGGCATTTTCTGCAAAAATATTCAAAATTTCTCTTTGTGACTTTCACACCGAGGAAAAGAAACTTTACACCTATAAAATAGTCAAGGGGGACAATGCTGCCCAAAGAAGTATCTATGATATCTACATAGATGGCATCTGGTCAACCAATCTGATCCTCTCTATGAGAAGTTTACATCCTAATCATATAGAAAATGATAAGGCAGGAAAGTGGTAAAAGCAGAAAGACGTACAGAAGAGAAGGCAATAAGCACCTATGGGCTAGAAAGAAGAGTAGAGAGAATCCTTAATATGGTGACAGTGAACAAATCAGTTGCAGCAAAAACACTAAAGCAAAAACCTGGATCACTGAAATGGTGGAACAATCGAGCCATAAGCAATAGACACATCCTCTGGAGGACAAACTATGAGGAGAAGTGGAGTGTTCCTATGAGTAATTGTACTCGAGTTGCGGCTGTACTTGGAATGATATTTCACTTCTCCCACAAACCTGGTTCTGTGTTGCCTCCTTTAGAGGGTTTCCGGTCTCTTACTTCCCCAGTTATGTTACAATAAAGGACCTTTCACTGAAGTAATTTGAGTATATCATCCGAAGAGCCCAATAAATACATTGCTTGATCTATAGATCAAAGTCAACTTAGAGAAAGGACCCTAGGGATTTTCCCTGGAGTGCAAGTAAAGTCATGGATGTGTGAAGCAGTGCAGTATTTGAAGAAATTGTGAAAGGTTTGGTGTTCCTGGATCATAAAATGTGAGTCAGGGAGAAGTGAGAGATGAAGCTAGGGAGGTCAGGAGGGGCAAGCTCTTTAAGGCAAAGGAAGAAATGTGAAGGAGCTTGCAAAACACTTTATAGGTGAGGGAGTCATTTAAGAATTTCTAAGAAGGGAAATGATATGATTAGATTTTCTTTAGGCAGAAAGAAAAGGTTCCTCTGTGGAAGACCATTTGAAGGTGACAAGCCTAACTAAAGGGAGACAGGTGGGGGAACTGCTAAGTGGATTAGCTTCTGATTACCAGGGATTAAGAAAGTGGCCATAGGAATGGGGAGGAGGATATGGTATTCAATAGAATTTTAATTAGGTCAGAAATACTTGGTTACTGTAGAGAATGAAGTGGCCAGTCAAGGATGGTTCCTAAATTTCTAGTTTGGGTGTCTCTAGGGATTGTGGTGATACCAATGTAGAAAGAGAATAGGGGAGGAAGAGATGGATTTGGGAGAAGATAGTACATGCTATTTTGGACGTGCTGTTGGTGATGTCTATGGAACATCTAGGTAAGGTTGTTTAGGATGCAGTTATATGTATAATATGAAATCAGGGGAGAAGTCAGTGCTGGGGACAGAGAACACATCCCTTTTATGAGGTAGTTGGAATCACAAGGATGGAAGAAATTATGGAAGAACAGAGGAGGAATAGCATTCAGAAGGTTAAGAAACACCATGGAAAGGGTAAGCAGAGGAAGGAGAGCCCACGTCAAAAGGAGAGAAGGGATAGTCCAAGTGGAATGAAGTAAATCAGGAGAGGATGGTAGAATTGCTGTCAAGGGAGAATAGAGTTCCATTAAGGAGGAAGTAATGATCAACATAATTCAGTGTTGGAATGGAATACAGAAAGAAGACTACTGAAACAAAGGCAGTTCTGGGGGGGAAGGTGAGTTCAGAAGACATTGCAATGGAGCTCTGACTGGAAATGAATGGATACTGCTGTTTTTGACAAGTTCAGCTGGAAATATGGTGGAGAGAGGTGAGAGGTTAGGCCGTAGCTGAGGGAGATATGGGGACAAGAGAGATATGGAATCGAGGTAGATTTCCCCCTGCCCCCGCCCCATAATGGGAGCAACTTGAGATGTTTATAGGTAAAAGAGGAGATAGTAGGGAGAGAGGAGCTTAATTTGAGATATAAGTGAGGGAGAGTTTAACTGATTAAATGAGATCCCAGCCAAGTTATCTCATTCTCTAAGACTGAGGAAAAGTGTCAATGTGTGTGGCCATGGACACATTTGCAGGTTGTGGCAGCCATAGTTGTGTGGAAAGCTGGAGGGTGAGATCATGCCTATGGATTCCATTTTCCCAGTGAGGAGGGAGGCAATGCCTGTGGGTGAAAGGCACAGAGCTGAGCCTCTAAGGGGACTAGAGAAGGTCTGGAATTCACAGTTACTTTCAGGAATAAGAGAAGGAGCTGATTATAAGGTGATAAAATGCTTATCAGAGCCTGAAGGCAGAGAAATTCAGAGACCATGAAGGCATGTAGTGATGCCCTTCTGCAAGGTTATAGGACTTTTTTCAGGCAGTGCTCAGCTGCTTATAATTAAGGTTATATCTTAAAGCTGCATTCAGGTTTTTCATGTGTGGTCATTCGAATATGCATGGTCCTCTTTGGATTCATTCTGAATGCATTGAACTGAGAATCTGGTGGGCTTCACACTGAGATGGTGGCGTTTGGGCTGGACACTGTGGAGTGATCCTTAACCCTATCTCCTATTTTGTTTGGTTTTCCAATTCAAGCCACACTCTTTTGTTTGTTACATAAAGCAAATTTAAATTTGAGGGGGATATGTTAAAGAATTTACTATCACTTCTTGGGCAGCTTGGATTATTCAAGAACCAAAATCATGGCTGCGGCTGTCTCTGCCTGCTTCCTGACAGAAAATATATTCAAGCCTTAGCTCAGGCACAAATGCCTAAAACGAGTGGATTTACAGTGTTTAACACTTGGGCCCAACTGATCTGCTGGCTGCGTCATCCTCATTATCTGGGCTAACTCCTAAAGACAGAGAAGCAGTTTTGTATAAAATAAAGGCTTATCTGAAGCTTTGCTCCCAGCTCCAACTGAATGCCAAATTTCTTTGAGTATGAAAATGCTAGCAGAAATCTTTTCTTGTCAAACTATATCGCTTTTATTCTCTTCTTGCTTCTCTGAGTTCTGGCTGGACACATGAAAAAAAAAAACGTGAAAACAGCTGTGGAAGAGTTGTGTTGGAGGCAGTAATGGCTCTTTTAACAGCAGGGAATAGAAAGATCTCAAAAGTGAAGCCTATTGTCAGGAGACTTGCGCCTGCCCTGGCCGACTTCCAAGTGAGAGTTAGTTTGGATTAGACTTGGGTTGGGTAACATTTAATTTCTGAAGTGGAGATTTAAATCAAATTGTTAACCTCTCAATGTTTAACCACCCACAGGTGATGATGGCACTTTAAAAAAATTACATAAAGATGCCCGATTCTTGGTAATAATTATAATAATACAGCATGTGTTCTTCTCAAATTTCCTGTCCTTGAGCCTTTGCCTTAAAACACTACTCAAATTCTTCATGTGTGGCTATTTGGAAATGGAGTTCTTTCTTGGTGTTATTGTGGAATGAATTACCTACGTAACTTTTGGATGTTCAGTTAGTGTGATTTGAAAACATTCACCAAATAATTTCCCTCTAGATTTCAATTAGCAGAAGACTTATCTACATTAGCCTTGCAAATGGAGTGGCCAAACTATATTGATTACCTGACTGTAAGGAATTATCTACAGCACAAAGGCCAAACCGAAACAGATAAGTGGCTCGTCATATACACGTTTATGAGCCGATGGAATGACAGTCCTCATTTGAAAGCAAACAGTATAACTTTGGCCCATACCACAGTGGGTGTGAAAATTGCAAGGTAAAATAAAACAGATGAGACCATTTAAGTTTGAAATGGAAGAACAGATCACTGGCAACAGCTATTTACTTTCACAGTCACTAAAATAGGGTGTTTTGTTGTGAAAACTATCAATACAGGGTGATGGATACCCTGCTTAAAGTGCCAATATGATGCCATTCTGAACTGCAAAACGATTTCATTACAAGTGTATGGGGAACTTTTAAACATGACATTACGATGCGACTATAATGTAAGATAACAATGGAAAAACAATTTCAGAGTAAGTGTAAGGAGACTATAACCATGCAGTTAGAAGGCCACTGGAATGTGAGATTATAATAGCTCAACATTAAAATGGTGAAAAGGATATGGTCAATTGCTTTTTTTCTTAAACTGGGAATAACCTAGACAACATTTATACTCATGAATAGTATAGTCGTGGGATGTATTTTAGGGAGGAGGAAAACCTGTCACCACTACAACCAGTTCTCATCCTGTTCAAAAGTGTATCCCCATCTTATTTCCCTTTCTCGAGGTTAAGCTTAAGACAGTTTTGTCTGACCGTATCATTCTCCTTCAACCATACCACCTTGAGGCTCTGTTGCAAGTTCATAAACATTTCCTTTCTTACTCACATGTAGCCCTCTGACTTGGCTGCATTAGCCACCTATGGGGTATGATTTGTATTCAACTAGGCTGGTTTTCTACTGTCCACCTTGCCTCTCTGGCGTTTACCATTGGACCTTAGCTGGAATCTCACCATCAGAAATGCATTCCCTTAGGTCTAAAAGGAATTTTCATTTTAAAGAGCATCTAATGAGTGAAAGTTGAAGAAACAATGAATTTATGAAATTTAAGAACATGTTTGAGGGGGGGTTAACTTGATTAATCTAAGAAGCACAGACTTTGTCATCAGATAGACCTGAGTTCATTTCCCAGCTATTACACTGAATTGTGTGTGAACCTGAAGACTTTTTCTGAGTCTTGGTTTCTTTCTGTGTAAAATGGAGCTTACAACAGCACTTAATTCCTAGAGTAACTATAGAATGAAATAGATACGGTGTGTGGAACATTTTGCATGGTACCTGGCCAATACAAGGGATTCTAGAAATATTCTCTCCATGCAGATAAAGAGAAAGAAAAGAATGGTTTGAGATCTTGGAGAGCGAAGCCAAGGAGAGAGAATGGGGCTTAGTGATAATGTGAGGGAGAGTATTTTCCCTTTGATTTCATTTATAGTTTCTCTTTGAGCCCCTCTAGTTCTCTTAGTCTTGATTATCTGAGGCATGCTGGAGTTTTTATATCTTTTCCTGCTATTCTGTAGTGTTTATCCATAATTACACCTTACTTAGTATTGCTTTCTCTAGGATAATGGAAAATTCTGTCCCTGAGAGATGACTGTGGCCATTGACTATGCTGTGTGGCCTTTTTCCTCTAAGGTTTTGGTTGTTCTGATGCTACCTTAAATAAAGTTAAGTTGTTTTGGATCACACCCACAATCTGGGTTGCCATTTCTTAGCTGCTGATATTATACAAAAGTATGTAACCAGAAATTTTGGTATGCCTGTGAGTCAGTTTTAAATCTGTTCATCAATATCATACCTAAAGGACCAATTCACTAATAAGATCAAAATGATTTGATAAGCATAGAATAAAACCTTTTTTCCTCAGAGTTTTCTTCTGTTAAGAATCTTGATTTTAACTGTGATATTATTTTTGTCTAAAGCCCTCCTAATGTTAACTAAACATTCTCATGAAGGAGTTACTTGGCTCTAAAGATATATTTTTGGATTACTCAGGTTTAATGGCTCCATTTAGTATACCATTGGCTTATTTCCGTAAAAGTCATTCTATAGGGATGAGTCATTAAAAGAAACAACTCACTAATCTTGAACTCCTTAAGAGCAGGACCTATAATGAACATACAGTTATGGTCCTAGGCCCTACAGTGCCAGACATTGAAGGTGATTAAGAAATGATTTTTGGATAAATTTTATGAAGACTGTAAACCAAACCAGATTATTTGAAGCAGTATAATCTGGGGTGATCTGGAATGCAGTGCAACTGCTTTGTACTCAGTCTTTAATGAGCACCAACTATTTGAAAGAGAGACATAAAGATAAGCATTAAGGGCACAACATGGAAGTGAGATTGGGCAAGAACCATATTTCTTATGTGTCTAATGTATGTAAGACCTTCACATGCCTCATTGCTTAGGTAATTCAGTCTTTAAGACAACCCCTAGATGTAATCATTGCCATCCAGATTTTATGAAGAATGCATGCTAAGAGAGGCTACGAGATGTGTCTGAAGTCACATATGTAGAAGTGCTAGGGTTTGAACATACCCGTTTAGCTACAAATCCTTTGCTATTTCTGCTCTGTCGCGTTGCTGCCCCCTGTGTGAATTTAATTACAGTCCAACAGAAGAGACAAGAACATACAAGACTGATGGCAAAGTAGTCTGTGATAAGTATCATCTGAGCAGAATGATTCATACCAAAGGGTTTGAATGAGGAAAAGATCACTTCGCTTGAGGTTCAGTCCTCATGCCTTTTTTTCTGTTTTCCCTTCCATCTGCTTTTTGGGGGATACTGTTTTCCCTAACTGGCATGCCCTCTCTTTCTACAAGCAATGATCAACACTGACTTTACAACCTGCTTAAATCAGTAATTGTTGCATACTAAAAAACACTAGTCCTTAGGCCACTTGTATTCCAGATCCTTTCTCATTTTCCCCCAGCCTGGCTGATCCTCCTTCACTTTCCACTGAGAGTTGAGGGTATATTTGCTCTTTCAGGTCCAAATCTAGTTCACTTTCTGGGAACTCTTCCTCCATCACAGTTAGTACCACCTTCTCTCTTTTTCTGCCAGCACATTGGTCATATATCTCTTTGGTACTTGTTACCTACTGTCTAGCAACGTGGAGTATCCTGATGGAGGTCAAGCTGTGTTTTCCTTTGGGATTTGGACATCTCTGAGCATATCTGACATACTAGCAAGGTGGACCTGTTAGTAGCCCACTTATCTGAGGGATGGGGAAGTCTCTTTGGGTAGCAGGGATAAGGTTGGGAAAACAGAGAATCAGAAACACGTACTTTGTCCAAAACATATCACCTTTATGGTAGGAGGATGGGTTTGCTTAATGATTCCAGTCTTCCTTGTGCCCTGCATCCAGTTGTGCCTGAGTCAGAAGGTGGTGGAACATGGAAGAGGCTATAACTAAAACATCTGAGACTGTTTTCATACAAATTATCTGTCAGATGTTTGTGACAAGAAGTAGCTTTGCTAGTGAGTGACATACAGAGTCACACTATGTGTATATGGTACTATTCGTAGGGCATTACATAGCAAGTGTGTCAGAACTGTGGAGATCATAGTCTGGCTTGAGTTCATCACAGACTTTAGCAGGCACCTTAGGGGCGCCTGGGTGGCTCAGTAGGTTAAGCGTCCGACTTCGCCTCAGGTCATGATCTCACGGTTTGTGGGTTCAAGCCCCGCATCAGGCTCTGTGCTGACAGCTAGTTCAGAGCCTGGATCCTGCTTCGGATTCTCTATCTCCCTCTCTCTCTGACCCTCCCCTGCTCATGCTGCCTCTCTCTCTGTCTTTCTCTCTCTCTCTCTCAGAAGTAAATAAAAAAATTAAAAAAAATTATCAGAGAATCTTTGTACATGAAGTCTATAGATTTCTGGGCAAAATGTTAAGCTCTGTGGCAAGAGGACCACAATTCCATGTGCATGTGATGTTTTGTTGATGAGCAAACTGGTATGTCTCCCAAATGGATGCAGTACTTCCTTTCAAATGTATGTAGAAACTATTTCAATGGATGAATACAAGTTTATTGAAGAAATTACTGCATTGATAGCAACTTGTGTCAATATATGTTTTTTCAATTAACAGATATAAAATATACCTATTTTTGAACAAATGTAAGTGAATATGAAGCTTTTCAGTGTTAGAAAGACATTTCCATACTCACCAGTGCTGAATGGTGAGGGGTGGAGTTAGTGACACCTGGTGGTGGCAGCTCCTACTAGATGAATTAACTCCATGAAGACTCATACTGGTTCTTCTTCACTATTAAACATATAGACATTGGTGCCTGGCATTTAGTAAGTCAATACTGACTGAATGAATAGGTGAATGAATGAATAAAGTTTGGGATGACAAATGTCATACCTTTCCTACTGTATTCTGACATGTTACATAGAACTCCAGGTTTAGGTTCCCTGAAAACAAGAAAAAATAAAAAGAAGCTTCCAGTTTGCAGTCAGTAGTACATAAATATTATGCTAATTAATGTGATGCATTAATGTGGTATAGTCATATGGATCAGCCCACATATGACCTTATTCCCATCCAAGGTGTCAGTTGAGATGGGAGTAATAATTTAGTGTAGTGCACTTCGCTTGTGACTGTCACAATAAAACTTTGACATATGTTAGTTGTAAGAAAAAAATCCATGTCATTTGAATTTTCCTTCACTAACTTTAAAATATGATTTATAAAGACTTTTGACTAAAAATGGAAATTCTTTTTATTGAATTCTTCAAAGGGAATAAAACGTGTACTCAGGATAATTTTAATTGAAATATTTTCCATGAAGAGGTGTCAGATTTGGTTGTGACGTGAGCCAGGTCTCCTAATCAGCTTTCATACATGGGCCAGAGATTTTACTCCAAACTCTATGAGTAAAACCAGTATAGGCAGTTCCTAAATTTCTCTTTTCTCTCACCTCTGGGAACTTTGTCAACTCTTAGAAAATCTGAGTAGGGCCTAATTTGTAAACTTTCAATTTATGCTCATGCCATTGAAACATCGTAGGAGAGATAATAAGAGGAAGCAGAATCATGAAATTCAGAGAACCCCAAATGGTTCAAGTGGAAAGGAAGTTTAGAGATTATTATAGTCCATCCTGTCCACTTTACTGATGTAGTCTCAAATATGAAGTGACTGGTACAAGGTCACATATCCAGTTAGTTCTAGAGTGAGACCATCAAGATTTTTCTTGCCTCAAAACCTCTACTTGACAGTGGTCTCCATTAAAAAAACAAAACAACCCCCCACAATGTATCCAGGTTTTAGCTCCAGTGTCACCTCTACAACATTGGATAAACTCAATGACTCCCTATAAACATATTTTCCTTTTGCCCTTCTACAGCCTCTTTGTACCTGCTCCAGTGAGTTGACCTTTAAGGATGGTATCAGTAGGCTCCATTGCCCCCTGGCTTCTGGGTTGGGTTTGGCCAATGGGAGACTTGGCACGGTGTTGGCAGGCAGGAGGAAATTGAGGTCAATGCGTTTATTATCATGGTGGCCTGCAATATGACTCTAAGCCATTGGTGGCTGTGTTCATTACTAAAAGCCACAGTTCCATTGGGAGACCCTCCTTCAGTTATAGCTTTCTCTTTGGGTTCTGGTAACTGCTCCTTTCCTTTGTTCATCGAGGCCTAGGCTTAGTATTGGCTCCCCACTTTTTATTAGTCCCAAGGTACTTCACTGATCCTTATTGGCTTATCTTAATATTCCCCACACCATTTAAATAGTACCTTTATTAAACTCTCCTCAGTTTCCCCATTGAGTATAAAATCAATTTCCTGCTTGACCCCTGATTACTATACCCCTCCTTTGCCTCATTTTTTCCCCTCATAGCACAAATGACAAGCTACCTTCAACTTAATGGTGTTGTTGTTGTTTTTAAATTTCTTTAAAATCCAGCTTTCTTTATCAGAATGTGTTTCCATGCCTTGGCACAGTGTCTGACATATAGAAACTACTCAATACATGTTTGTTGAATGAATAGATCCAGGCGTAGATAACTTTTAGCTCAAAACTCTCTTCCTTCCTTCCTTCCTTCCTTTTTCTTTCTTTCTTTCTTTCTTTCTTTCTTTCTTTCTTTCTTTCTTTCTCTTTCTTTCTTTCTTTCTTTCTTTCTTTCTTTCTTTCTTTCTTTCTTTCTTTCTTTCTTTCGTCCGTCCTTCCTTCCTTCCTTCCTTCCTTCCTTCCTTTCTGTTTATTTTTGAGAGAGATAGAGCATGAGCGTGGGAGGGAATGGGGGGGGGGGAAGACACAGAGTCCAAAACAAGCTCTAGGCTCCCGGATGCCAGCACAGAGTCTGACATGGGGCTCCAACCCATGAACTGTGAGATCATGACCTGAGCTGGAGTTGAATGCTTACTGACTGAGCCATGCAGGTGCCCCTCAAAAATCTTTCTACACATTATGATGAGAATAACTCTATAGAACTATTAGGCATGAATCTACTTAAAGGGGAATTTTAATTCATTTCAACTACATTATAAATTAAGTAGGTTTTTGTGGCTAATAGCAATTATTTAATATATGGCTTCTATGGTAAAACATTCTTTAGATCAATCCATTATTTTCCATTATATTGTAGTTTCATGAAGGCAGGGACCAGGTGGATCTTGCCCATGGTTTATGCCCAAGGTTTTGGACGCTGCCTGGTATGATGGTAAATTTTACTTTGTGTGAAACACCAAGCTGAACACTGGTGACTTGGAAATACATAAAGTATGGGCTCTACCCTGAGGGACCTATAGTCTTACTGAAGAGACTAACATATGAACAAAATCACAGGTGATGTAATGGGAAAGTGTTTCAGGGTCACAGAGAAAGGAAGAAGGCCAGTGAACTCTTGACAGATGATCTGGTGGAGGGGGAAACGGGCCTTCTATGATTTTTCCTTTTCTGAAACAACTTATTCAGTAGCATTAATTCAAAACTACAGATTCTAAAGTGAACTTTTGCAACCCAACCCAACCAGGAGCTGGGTATTTCATATAAATACGAAGCTTTCCTGCTTCTTGCTGCTGGTTTTATATTTTCCTTCTTTTCTCCTGTTATTTTCTTCAGAGAAAAAGTGAAAGAAGTAAAGATCATTTTTGAATCTGGATTTTCCGAGTGTTGGCCATGTTCAAAGGATGATAAAATCTTGTTTTTCAAGAGTATTCTTTTAGAACATCAGGAAACTTATCTGACATTGACTGCAGGGGAAAAAAATGAACAACAACAACAAAAAAGGAAATAAGGAAAAACTTGTTATATTCCCCACCAGAGGGAGACAATTTTTTTCCTTTTGCCTTTCAAAACCTAAATTCTGATTAACACAGATTTGAAGAGTACAATACAAGGTTTACCAGAGATGATTAATACCCAGGGGGAAAAAACAAACTTACAATCTAATTTGTTTACTTTTGTCTTTTAATATCAAATTATTTTCGAGATCTAAGTTCTGTGCTGCCAGCACAGTAAATGCTACTTAACATGCATGGAACTTTAAGAGCTACTTGTTATTTCAATGTCGACTTTATCTCTAATTATATTAGTATGGATTCAGATAGGACACTGATAATATAACAACATGGAATAATTTAGCATAATTATTTCCTGTAGTAAGACATTTACAAATCAACCCTAAACTAATAGAGACAGAGACATGGGGGTGGTGAAGGAGGGCGAACTGGTAACAATGTCTCTTTCTGTTGGCAAGACTATAGATGACGTAATAAGCTGAAGCCGGCTGTCTGTTTGCTGGACTCTTTCAAACTTTTTAAAAACAAATGGACTTACAGTAGTTGCTAATTTAGAAAAGACAATACATGAACAGCAGCTCCTATCTATGGCATATCTGTGCTTAGGATAATTAAACATTTTATCAAAAATGTAGAAAATTGTGCAAGACCTACTATATTCTTAAGAGGTCCAATTTCATGCCCAGTTTAATAGAGAGAGTGTGAGATCTACATGTCCAGTGTAATTACTTGGACATTTCATTCTTCTCTGTGGTTCTTTTTGGAAACCAGTTCAGATCTGACCTTGTGTAAATGTTTTTTAAATGGCTCCGAAACATTTTTCAAATCCAGTTAGTGCACAGTCAGATCTTCTCAGCTCACCTCATTTGACACAGGGTGCTGCCAAGGTAGCCTTACCGCTTATTGTGATTCTTATTTATTTCCTTTATCATTTTTTAGAAGAGGTGCAGCTAGACTATGGAATAGTTCTCAGAAGCTCACATTTAACTGTGGGATGATGTGGACGCATTAGGTAAAATATTTGTCTGGGTAGGAGCATGAGTTTCTCATCATAATTCAGTGAAGGTAAATGGATGCTTTGGAAAAGCACAGAATGTCACTTAAGTTTCACTTGCCTCAGGTATCATTTAATCAGCAAGCACAGTTAATAATTCTGCTTTTCTATTTGTCAAGATCTCAATATTTTTTCAATATGAGGTCTGCTCCAGTGTACTTTACATGACACTTTATAATTAGTGGTACTTGAGAATTTGGCAGTTTTAAAAATTCATACAACATTCTTAGTTACAATTTATAAATGATTTTAAAGTATAATTAACATTCATCTTTACAAGTTATATGCAAACAAATATGCAAATTCAGAAATAAATATGCAAACATATAAAATGTTTTTGAATTAAGTAGTCCTTAACATTTTTAATGAAATCAATATTTTATTCATATTTTGCACACAATTTTGAGTACTTACTGATTTGAGGGGTTCTACGGCATATAGGCTTTTGCATCTTGCAACCTCTAACTACCAGCAACAGGAGGAAATGAGAATGAGTTCATCTTTTTAGGTAAAATCTGAAAGGGTGATTTAGCAGACAAATCTAATAGGTGCTGTTGACTGGATTACTGATGCAACTAAAATGGTCTTTCTGTCCTTGAATTCTTACCCTTACAAGGAACCTCTCCTTTTTTAGATGACACAAAACTTGTTTTGATCTCAAGAAGATAAAATTGAGGACATCAACAAAGTGCCCATTTAACTTCTTGAGTTGGTGGTTAATAAAGGCTAATAAACTGACTTGTTACCCATGGATTTTTGGTGTATTAAAGCCTGAAAGGAGAAGAATGCAGGGGTCAGTATGAGATGAACAAAGGATTATTGGAAAATGTACTTTCAATGGAAAAGTCACTAAACAAGAGTAGAGATTCAATAAGTTTACTTATGATTTTAAAGAAAATCTATTCAAAAGGTTAACTGACTTGATATCTTAGTTTGCTCATTCAACAAACAATCATCTTTAAGGCTTGGCTTCAACTGTCATTCTTCAAGGCAGATTTCTCACTACCAGGGTCTTCCTTTTCTGAATTTATACTGTGTTCTAAGTCAGTCAGGTGAAGGTTTTCTACCCCCATCTGGGCAAGGGCTGCACCTGATGCTACTGGGGGTACAAAGAAGGAGAAGGCTTAATCAGTTAGTATCACACAGTTTAGGTCTAAAATGTTCTTCAATTTTTACCATGCTTCATGATTATTTTTTAAATGGTGAATTTCTTGAAGGAAAAGAACATCATTTATATAAGAAATGGTAAAATGATTTATTTTGAGTGGAGGCTTTGATGAATGAGTAGTTGCTCACAGGAATGCTATGTAAAGGGGGATTCTGAGTTTGTGTTATTAGTATCGAACCAACACTGCCATGTTTTTGTCATCCTTGCTCAACTTAGAATCTTTTTTTAGTAGTAGCATTTCTTTTATTAGAGAATGAAAGCTTTATGATCCATTTAATTTCCCTTTTTTAGCTGCCAGAAACTCAGGGAAAGTTTTAATATAATTTTCTTTATCTCTTTATTACTCAATTTTTCTTTTATTTTGTGGACTATGTTGCTGTACTTAATTTATTTTAAATAGCCAGTTGCTTTAAATCTTCTTGAAAAAAAAATAGATAATTACATAGTCTTCTTTCTGTAAACTTTATGGTGCCTAGCATAGTTCCAGGGCCCTAAGGAAGCATAGAATAGATGCACTTTGATTACATGGAGAGCACTGAACTTGATGCTATTGGGGTCTCATATGGTAAATGCACAATGATGCATGAATGAGTGAGTGAATGAATGAATGAGTTCAGAGGGAATTCAAAGCATGAGAAGGATCATGATGGCATGTGATTTACCAAGGAAGGCATCAGATTGGAGATGAATTTTGGCTAATACCTTTTAAAAAAAAAAGGCATAGACTAAAGATGGGAATAGTAGGAAATAGCTTGGTGGAGAATAAAGGTTTAGGAAGATTTAAAATGACAGGAGCCATAATGTAATAATATTGGACTCTTCTTACATGGGCCTATTTGCTTGGGTGGAATGTAAGATTTCAGAGATCAAAACTTAAGAAAAAAATTCCTTTGGGACATATTACTGTAGTCATCCAGACAACATTTCCAGGGTGTTTTCAAGTTGTTTGTTGATGAAGGTGATTCTGCCACCTACATTTATTTCCAATTCAAAAACAAAAGACACAAGATGTGATGATTTGAACTTGCTGATCTAGGGCAAAATTTTTCATTTACACGCATCACAAATTAATCCCTTCATAGAATCAGAATAAGAAGTTGTAATTCTGATTTGCTGCAAAGTGCTCCATGATGTCTGTGGGGACTGGCATGGTTTGTACAATAGTTTTAGGTAAACAATATATGGTTATAGCCATGTGCATCTGGGTAGGCTTCGACATATTTATTATGCAACTTAAACATGAAAAATCCAGATCTGCTGCACTTAGCAAAATAACTAAATCTCACTCAGTGTAAAACAACCTCCTACCACCTTTTTGTCAAGTAACCTTGGCCTTTAAGGACCATCCCTACCCAATCATCACTTCCATATGCCTTTCCTTCTTCCTTTATTCTGTTTTTGTTTTTTTTTCCAACGTTTTGTTTCTCTGGGCTGAATTTCATCTCAGTTGATTGCCCAATTCACTTTTCATTCAGTCATAATTGTTTTTTGAATTGTCTTAAATTCTCAAATGGATTATGACAATTTGAAAATTAACAATGGCGCCTTAATTGCATGGGGCTGTGTGATCCACAAAACCCTGTTGGCTGATGTTTTTCCCCCCACCTGTAATTTTTTTTTTAAACCGAATGTGAAGAGGTAGAAGTACATACATAAGCAGAAAATAGATAGGGTTGTGATTGACAAAAATTCTCGATCTTCTAATATTTGGAAATTGACCACAGATAACTGCAAAACTATTTTACAGAAATGAATAAAAACTAGTTCAATCAGGTTTTCTTTTATTTTAAACTAAGTTTCTTTCTCTCACGGAACATCCACAGGCAGGACAACACTTTTTGTGTGTGTATGGAAATTAAAATTCAGAAAAATATCGTTATTCTTTAATTATCTGACTTCACCTGGGCTCTCAATGCAACTTGGCAATCCTCTGACTTGTCCCTGGTTGGCTTCCTCTAGTATTCCTCATGAGGCAGCTGTTCTCAATCTTTAAACTTGTGTTATTCTTCTCATTCACAGCCTTTAGCCCTGCTTCATAATTTACAGAGAATATAGCAGTTTCTAAGCAGTCTCCGTGGACTTTCCTTGCTTCTACCTGCAGACTCATCTACAGAAGCACACGTATTTTAACCCATTTCTCCCTCAGTCTTGAATGAAGAGGGTTTTACCTTCATTCCAATATTAACCTTTTGGGTGTATTGGATTCAATCTTCTCTACATGTCAGTCTCTTTCTTTCCCTTTCTGCTGGTTCCCTTTCTTCAGCCTATGGATACGATCACCATCTACTACTACCTTAACTCTCCCACCTTCCTTCTTGTCTTCTCCACACGTGTCCCTCTGTGTTCATCCAACCTTCTTTTCCACCTGCAACCCCCCTCCGCATTCACTGGACGCTGGGGATTAGGAGCAAAGGCCCGCCTATCTCAGAGAATCATCCAGGAGCTGTTGCCCACTTGTTCTCCCTTCCTAGCTCATCGTCCCTGTTGGCTATTTCCTTGTTTTTAACCCCGACTTTACAGAACTGTTTCTGGGTCCTCAATTTTTAATCTTGTGTGTTTCCTGGTTGTAGCTGCCATATACCTTCTCATTTATCATGGGTCCTATTCATATGTGGTGGGCCAAAGTTTGGCCTTTTTTTTTTTTTTTTTTTTTTACCACAGTCTCCTGATCTCTGAAGCACTTTGTTAACACTGTCTCTACTTTCTCAGCTCCCACTCTTCTCTTCTCTTCCCATTGAACCACCTGATTTTGCTAAGTTTACTGATGACTTCCCTATTGCTAGATCCAATGCCTGTTTCCAATTTTCAATACTTTCTCAGTATTTTTTTTTTTTTTTAGATAATTTCTATGCCCAACATAAGGCTTAAACTCATAACCCTGAGGTCAAGAGTCACTTGTTTTTCTGACTGAGCCAGCCAGGCATCCCCAACATTTTCTCAGCTTTAATATTATTTAATGTCAAATTGGCTTCCATACAACACCCAGTGCTCATCCCAACAAGTGTCCTCCTCAATGCCCATCATCCACCCACTTTCCTCTTTCCCTCAACCCCTGTCAATTTTGTTCTTTGTATTTGAGTCTTCTATGGTTTGCCTCCCTCTCTCTCTGTTTGTAACTTTTTTCCCCTTCCCCTTCTTCCCTTCCTCCATGGTCTTCTGTTAAGTTTCTCAAGATCCACATACGAGTGGAAACATATGGTATCTGTCTTTCTCTGACTGACTTATTTCACTTAGCATAATACCCTCCAGTTCCTTTCACCTTGCTGCAAATGGTAAGAGTTCATTGTTTCTCATTGCCCTGTAGTATTCCATTGTATAGATAAACCACATCTTCTTGATCCATTCATCAGTTGATCGACATTTAGGCTCTTTCCATGATTTGGCTATTGTTGAAAGTACTGCTATGAACATTGGGGTACGTGTGCCCCTATGCACCAGCATGCCTGTATCCCTTGGGCAAATTCCTAGCAGTGCTATTGCTGGGTCATAGGGGAGTTCTATTGTTAATTTTTTGAGGAACCTCCACACTGTTTTCCAGAGCAGCTGCACCAGTTTGCATTCCCACCAACAGTGCAAGAGGGTTCCCATTTCTCCACATCCTTGCCAGCATCTATAGTCTCTTGATTTGTTCATTTTAGCCACTCTGATGGGCGTGAGTGTGGCTTTGATTTGTATTTCCCTGATGATCGTTTTCTCAGCTTTTAACACTGTTGACTCTTTTGACTTTTTTAAAAAATATTTTTATTTATTTCTAGGAGAGAGAGAGAGAGAGAGAGCGTGAGCAGGGGAGGGTCAGAGACAGAGGGAGATACAGACTCCGAAATAGGCTCCAGGCTCTGAGCTGGCAGTCAGCACAGAGCCCGACGTGGGGCTCGAACCCATGAACCGCGAGATCATGACCTAAGTGGAAGTTGGACGCTTAACCAACTAAGCCACCCAGGCGCCCCCTCTTTTGACTTTTTGACAGTTGCCTTGGCTTCCAGAATGCCTAACAGTATACCTATCTTTACTGAATGCCCACTGCTCTAATTTTTGAGATATAAAGGGGAATGACATGTGGTCTCTGCCCCCAAGGATATTATAGAGAAGAAAGACAAATAAATAGTTGAGTACAAATCAAGAAGGAAAGTCTATGCATGAAAGCATACTCATTCCTGGGCCTGCAGGTCTGAAGAGGACTTCATGTATTTCTGAACTGAGGCTTGAGGGATGACAGGAGCTACCTAGGTAGGACAGGGCCAAGGATAAGAGTCTCAAGTACCAAAAAAGAGAACATGAATGTTCAGATAACTTCAATATGTTTGGTGTGATTGGAGCAGAAGGCTTGGTGAGTGTGTTGTAAGAAACAGAGCTGGACGGGGCAGGGGCCAGGTCATGGAAGGCCATGTGAGCCATTTTAAAGAGTTTGGAAATTATGTAAAGACAATGAGAGGCTACTGAAAAATAGTACACAGAAGAGTGATATGATCTGGGTCACATTTTAGAAGCAACACTCTAGTTGCTGAGTAGATAATGCGTTGAGTGATGGTGGAGGGATGGCAGGAGGCTGGTTCACAGGCTGTGGTAGAAATCTAGCCCCAGATGGTCCTGGACTGATGTAAGCAAGTGGTAATTTGGACAGCAAAAGGTAAAAGATGGGATGGATTTTAGTGGTAGTAAGGGCTAACAATGGAAAAGGCTTGACAATTGATTAAATTACCCTCTGTAATTGTCTTCAGTTCCTTGCTATCTCACCATGGCACTTTTACCTATAGAAACTATAGCATTTCTCACTTTTAGTTTTATTTTTCTATTACTTACCAGATCTGTTCCTAGGACTCTGCAATCTCCTTTACATTCTCCACAAGCATGATTCCTTGTGGACAGCCGGTAAAAAATACATGCTAGTTGAGTGACTCAACTTCCCTGGGTAATGTTCAGTGTTCTAGGATACATCTCTGCCAGACTTTCATCCCACTCCTGCCTCTCTCCCGCACATTATACAAACAATAGAGGAGACTGCTTCATCTATTTTAAGTTTAAAAAGTTGCAAATCAAACTTTCTCTTACCTTTATACATATTTATTTTTAATAATGTGAAGACAAATACCCTGTTGTCCTTTTATTTGCTTTCTACTGCTGATGTAAAAATTGCCACAAACACAGAGACACAAAACCACACAAATTTATTATCTTTGTACATTAGAAGTCCAGATAGGCTCAACCGGATTTTATACTCAGGGTATTAAAGAGCTGAAATCAAAATGTCAGCTAAGCTGGACTTTTATGTGGAAACTCTGGAAGGAATTCACTTCTAAGCTCTTTGGGTTGTTGGCCAATTTCAGTTCCTTGCAGTTGTAGGACTGAAGTCTTAGTTTCCTTGCTGGCTGTCAATGGGGGCTGCTATGGTTGCTGAAGGCCACCCTCCATTCCTTCTCTTACGGCCCTCCCATCTTCAAACTGGCAATTCTAGGAATGGTCAATCAGGTCTTTCATTTTCATCTTTTCCTCAGTTTTATTGAGGTATAATTGACAAAATGGTAGGATATTTATAATGTGATGATGTTATATATCTATAAATATATATTGATATATATTTTAATATTTCAATATACTTCAATATGTTTTTAATATTTTATACATTTTTATTTTATTATTATTTTATTTTAATGTTTATTCATTTTAGAGAGAGAGAGAGAGGAGCAGAGAGAAAGGGAGACACAGAAACCAAAGCAGGCTCCAGGCTCTGAGCTATCAGCACAGAGCCCCATGCAGGGCCCAGACTCATGAATGGTAAGATCATGACCTGAGCCAAAGTTGGATGTTTAACAGACTGAGCCACTCAGGCACCCCTATACATTTCTATTTTTAATTCATTTTATAGTTTTGTATATTTTATATTTATATACTTTAATATTTGTATATATTATATATAAATATATATATATATATATGTTGTGAAGGAATTCCTCCTATTGAGTTAATTAACACATCCATTACATCACCTTATTTTTTTTTTTTTTGGTGAGACTATTTCAGTTCTATTCTCTTAGCACATGCACATTTTTATTATACAATACAGTGTTATTAGCTAGCGTCTCCATGTTATACATTAGATCCTCAGACCTTATTCATTTTCTAACTAAAAGTTTGTATCCTTCCACTAGAGCCTCTCTTTGTTTGTCACACTACTGCCCCCACCCTCAGCCCTTGGCAACTACTTTTCTACTCTCTGTTTCTAGGAGTTAGACTTTATTTATTTATTTATTTTTAAGATTCCACATATAGGTGATACCATGCAATATTTGGCTTTCTCTGCCTGGCTTATTTCACCTACCCTAATGCCCTCCAGATTCATCCATGAATGAACAAGATTTCTTGTTCACAAATGAAAATATTTCTGTCTTTTTTTTTTAAGGCTGAATAATAGCCTATTGTATATTTATACCACATTTTCTTTGCCTCTCCATCTGTTGTTGGACACTTAGGTTGTTTTCACACCTAGTTCAAGTCCTTTTAATGCTTTGAATTACTCCGACTTACTCTTTTAACCCTGCATGCAGTTTCTTAGGACTCATTTGATTATACTGGCCCCACCTGGATGACCCAGACTACGTTCCCTATTTGAAGTGCATCTGCGTAGTAACCTGAATCACATCTGCAGAGTCCCTGTTACCACATAATGTAACATATTCATGGATGGGTGTGGTGCTTGATCATATTCACAGCCTGGGGACTCAGGGGAGGCATCTTTGGGTGGCCATTTTCAGAACTCTGTCTACTACATCCTTATTTTAAAAAAATGTTTATTTATTTGTTTTGAATGAGAGCACATACATGCAAGTGGGGGAGGGGCAGAGGGAGAGGGAGAGAGAGAGAGAGAGAATACTAAGCAGGCTCTGCGTTCCATAGCCGACCAGGGGCTCAAACTCACAAACTGCAAGATCATGACTCGAGATGCTTGACTGACTGAGCCACCCTGGTGCCCCTACTACATCCTTATTTTAAGCTGGAAAAAAAAAATTATAATAAATAGAAACCACCATAATGTGATATGGAAACTAATTGGTAGTGTTGGGTGTAAGTTTTTCTGGAAAGATGTCCCATCTATTTTAATATGTGTAGTTTGTTACCTACTGAAATTTTAGATTTATTTGTTGTTTTGATCTTTCCACCCTTCAGTCTGAAACTACTGTGAAAAGGGGAAAGGATCAGATCTTCAGTAGCTAAGATGCCTGGATAGGAATGTCCCAGTCATGAGGGAAACCTTATTTTGTGACCTGAAATGTTTAAAGACTTTTAGCTTTCGGAAGGGAGGCAGTGTGAACATGCTTTAATCATACCAATTGTATGATTTTGTTTTCATGAGGAATGAAGAATCATGACTTTTTGGATAATCAGAATTCCCTGATAACCCTCATATTCAGGTATGACTTTTCATTTATTCAATACAAATTTAATTAGCATCCACCAGGTTTTCAGGCAGCATTCTATGCACCAGGAATAGAATGGTGTACAGGGCATGCCAGATTCCTATCTTCTCTGAGCTTCTTCTTGTTGCCCTGTACTTTGAGAACAAAGGAGTAAAATAGCAAAAGTAGGAGAGAAAGAGTGTGGTCATCTCTTTCCATATGGGTCTCCCACTGGTGCTCGGAGTACTTCTCATGCCATTTTCCTTTCTTCAGAAAGCAGCCTTGAATTCTGGAGGGCTCAAGGAGAGATTCCAAAGAAGTGTTAGCTTTTCCCAGTTTCTCTCCTATAGGTCTATAGAGGTAGGTAGGGTCGGAAAATTATTCTGCTTAAACACTAGTGACTTTTCACTTTTTAAAAGATTTGGCAAAAAGAAAGGGGGAAATCACAAAAATAGCCTGGGGAGAAAGTTTAAAGGATGACTTTAAATATTCAGCTGGTGAAGATCCAGTTTGTTACATGGCATATTGGGAACATGGCTGGTGACACAATCAACAGTTAATGATTCTTTGCTTTTGTGTTCACACCCTGTTTGGTATAACTGAGGCCCCTGATAACTTCCCAAACAATATCAAGGTGTGAATACAAATCTCCAATCTTGAAAAATCAGTTTGGCAATCAAATAAAGCATATTCCCGACTTTGTCTTTCTTTGACACAAAGCAAAGAACACCAATGCCATTGAGCTTGTTTGAGAATAAAGATGAAGAAATTGTTAGTATTAGGTGCAGCACTAGCAAATGAAAGTAATGCTTGAGAGGCCATTTATTACCAATTCAATTCAGCTTTATTTGCGGATATAAACATGTTGTGAGTGTTTCTCCATTTCTTCTTCTTCCTTATTATTTTCTGTTAGAAAAATAAACACAAAAACAAAGAAATCCACAACCCTTACTGTTTTAGGGAGGAGAAAACATGTGTAGAAGATACTGAGAAAAGGAAGCAGATAATTCATGTCTGTGAAACCAAGAATCTTTCTGATGAGTGTAGGAAAGGGCAGACATGGGTATAAAACATGACATGCTTTATTATGAGGACCTAACCCTGGGTCTGCATTACTCCCAGATTTGGTATTCACAAACCTGGGGTCCAGGTTTCATGCCAGAAGAACAACTTGCCACTTCTGCCTTGAATCATTTACTACATGAACTTGGGCAAGTTTCTTATGCTCTTTGAACCCTTACTTAAAAAAATGACAAAAATAATAAAACCCATTTCCTATAATTGTTACACATATGAAATCAGGTCAAATAATTTGATATCATAGATGGAAGCTATTATTATTGCTTTTGTACATTTCTATGTACTTCTCAAACTCTCCCTCAAAAGCTTGAAATGCTTTGGTACATTTATTATTAACTTAAATGCACAAATTGAGAAATTGGCCAAAATATGCAGAACATTGATCCTAAGACACAGAGGTAAGAAAATGCCAGGTGTTGTCTCCTTCACCTGTACTTGGCAATCTGTACTTGAAAAGTTCTGAGATGACTGTAGTGTCGAGCATTCTGTTGACATCAATAGGACTTTGACTCATGTAAAAGGCCCTGGCTCAGGCTCCTGGACATGTGCAGTAGACAAGGAGCATTTTAAAGTGCCCAAGACTCAAGAGGTGTCAAATAAGTGCCCACCAAGAAAGCAGACATCTCTGGGGGCCCATTAGCTGCAATAAACAGCATTTGGCAGTGTGAGTTTGACATAGGTGTGTAAAATCGATTGCCAAACTATTTTTCTCCTACATAAAATGTCAGTGAAAGACAAAAGAGGGGGCTGGTAGTCCCATTGTTGGATAATTGTGTAATATTGTATAATGAGGATGGGCCATCTGATATTCAAGATATGTCTGCTGCATAGAGGCAGCACTTTGGCAAAGGATACAACACTTCTTTGACCAACCTTCTAAGCATTACACAAAGCCAGTCCTGTGACTTATGGCCCCATTCTGGAGTAAAGAGCCATCGCAGGCTACCGTGTATGTAGGTATAAACATTTCTGAGGGAAATTTAATTTAGCAAACTATAAAAAAACACTCTCCTTGGAATAGATCTTGTAAACTAGGGCATTAAGACTCTCTAAAACATATTAACTCAATATCTCTTGATTGGTCTTTAAAAAAACTGTTTCAAATCAATGTCCTTTTATTTTTATCTTAGTGTTTAATTTCATTTGCATATGACTAAGTCTGTTTCTTTTTGGTAAATTTAATTTGCTAGAGTTTGGCCCCCAACGTGGAAAGAATGGCAGTCTCTGAGCTAGGGCTGCCAGCTATGGTAAGCAGCATTGCAAGTCAATTTGATCTCTGCACTTTTCAAACTCCTCAGATGTGATCACTGACATTTGGCCTGATGAAGGAAACCCTGGGGACTGGAAAAACACCAAGCTTGCTACTGTACTGACATGCAAAATGTCTCATAAGCTGTCTTTATCTTTCGTGTTTGCAGTGGTCTGGATAAATTAGACCAAATTGGGCTAACTACTGTCCTTGGCTACACTCACGTAACTGTTTTCAAAAGCTAATATGAGCTGTGTGTGCACATCCAAGGACAGAATTTGGGCCCTTTTGTCTTTGCACAAACAGTCTCTTTAGTTGAGATGATTATTCCTGAGTGACTGTTTCATAAGCAGTGTTTTTGCACAGTTTAAATCTCTTTTCACTTTGTTCTTCAGTCAAGACATTTATGAATATGAAAACATGTGACTCAAAATCTTCAGTTTCCCGAAACATAAAAATATGCCCGATAAAACCTATGAGTATTGCAAATGAACAGGAAACAAGGCAAAGCAAGTCACATAGATGGTGGTGGAAACAGAAGCACCACTGGGAAAAAGCGCTAACACTCGTTAATGGTAGCAATCTGATTAAAATTTTGATAGCACATTGATCCTTCTCTCTCAAAAGGCTAATCTATCATTATATAATATTTTCAAGGAAAATATAGACCATCAAATATATTTATTTATTCAGATGCAAAAAAACCCAACCCTGAAATTAAACCATAATATGGCTCTTTCCTTCTCCTTCAAAAATACATTACATAGATCTCACTTTTTTCCAAAGGCCAAACCTTTTGAAAAAGAAGAGAACTTGTCTGATAGAAAAGTTTTTATTACTGCAAATTGCAACCTTGGGTAATCTTTGAATTTCTTTCTAGAAAATCACACATAGAACCAGGGCCTTAAGGTTTTGGAAGGAACTTCTTGCATAAATCAATATAAGATATAAATAATGTGAAAGACACCCTAGAATTTTTTGACTCTTTGAGGCACTTATGAGGGTTAGCTCATTTCTTTTGTGCTTTGAGCAAATCTCTTTATTTATGGTTTCTTTTTGCCCTTTCTCTGAAGATGAGCAATTTAAGAATGTATTTAGTTATACATTAGAACAGGACATTCAAAACTCATCATTATACACACTATCCATGCATTTGCCAACAACGGCACGTTAATTATTATCATTTTATGCAGGGTTAATAATTTATGCAAAAATAATCCCACTGATTTCTTTGAATGGTTGATAATTTGCCTAAAATAGTGGATTATTATCATTATTATTTTTTACTATCTGTCAATGTGAACAGATTCCAGGTCTCTGAGACCCATCTTATCTCTGCTTGAAACATTTTGAATAGCAACTCCAAAAACTCGACATTAATAAAACATTAAAGTTCTGACTTAAGCCCATAAAAGTCAAGAAATCCAGAGTTAAGGTCGACCCAGCCCTCTTAACTCTGTTCTCCTGCATGTATGCATGGGTGATGGGACAGCAGTACAGGCTGTTGCTTAAATCAGTCTTCCTGCATAATCTGAAAATGTAATTGAATTAGTGTATAAAGTATTTACATACCCTGCAGTGGAGAGCCCCACACACTATATTATCCACATCCCCTCTCCGGGTCCTCATTTTAACTCCTCACTGCAGTGTTCCTGCTAGGCTTCCTCAAACATTCAGAAATTGGACTTGCAAATACAATTTCCCTTCTTTTACGAGGCTTCAAGATGAGTGATGCACACTCAGCTTTCCTAGTTGCCTTTCAGCTTCTGGCCAGACAGATAGAGTTTAGGTAACATTCTGCCTTTTGGTTAACATCCTCAGGGGTTGCTAGCTATTAGACAATGCCATTCTGCGGTTAAGGATTATTTTATGCTTAAAGCCAACCAGATGCAGAGCAGGTGCCATATTAATGTGAAAACGAGAAACATTACGTGGAGTTTAGAAACATATAGTTGGTTACCAGGGTTTTAGGAAGGTTTTTAAGGACTTTGGTTTCACATAGACCCATGTTCCAACAGAGTCCTTGTTTTGCTACCTAACTGTTACTTATACTTTCGAAGCCTTTGTTTTCTCCTCTGTAAAATGGGGGGGTAACACTAGTCTTGATATCTAGGATTCAAGGAGATTGTGAAGATTGGAAGAGATGATATGTATAACGTGCATGAGGTGTAGAAAGCACTTTGTATAAATGGTGACTATTATCACCGTCCCTCATTTTGGTAGAAAATAGTAGCATATTGTTTCAGTTCATTCCCTTTTCTTCATCTCTCATTGAATGTGAGATGGGGGCCCCAAGGAGAATTTGAGTGTTCAAGAATGTGAAAGATGAAATTTAACAATAAACATAAAAAGATGCTTATCCTCATCTATGATTCAAAAAAGGAACAATGATACCATTTTTCATCATTCAGATTGGCAAAGACAAAAACAAATGGTAATATCCTATGTTGGGTATAGGAAAACAGGTTTTATTATACATTGCTACTGGTATAAACTGGTATACCATTCTGACAGGCAGTCCGGTAATGTATATAAAAAATTTAAAACATGCATCTTGTTTGACTCAGCAATTCGACCACTAAACGTTTATCTTAAGGAAATAATCAGATGAATTTTCAAGAATATTCATAAAAGTCTTATTGAAAAATTGGAGAGAACCTAAATTTTCATATGTTAAAATGAATTATGGTGCAGTCATACAATGGGATACTACGTAACCATTAAGAATGAATGATGTTTGGGGCGCCTGGGTGGCTTAGTCGGTTAAGCGTCCAACTTTCGCTTAGGTCATGATCTCGCGGTTCGTGGGTTCAAGCCCCACGTCGGGCTCTGTGCTGACTGCCAGCTCAGAGCCTGGAGCCTGTTTCAGTCTGTGACTCCCTCTCTCTCTGACCCTCCCCTGCTCATGCTGTCTCTCTCT